>NW_026610413.1:0-95000 GCF_029499605.1 Hyla sarda
GTAGAGATATATAGGATATATATATATATATATATAGTACAGACACCTCTATAGTAGAGATATATAGGACATATATATAGTAGAGATACCTCTATAGTAGAGATATATAGGACATATATATAGTAGAGTTTTATAGGACATATATATAGTAGAGTTTTATAGGACATATACATAGCACCATACATCGCCATACTGTACGTACATATAATTTGCCTCCCCGGCCGGTGTCTTCTGTAGCTTCATATATTTATTGTACGAGTTTACTGTATATGTCAGTGATATGGATGTTATAACGCTCCTGTACGTGTCCTGCAGAAGGTCGCCGCTTCATATCGGATGAGAGTCAGAGGAAAGATCTGTACGACCGCCTGCAGCTCGGTAATGCCGCCCTCCCCCCGCTCTGCATGGATGATGTTTTGTTTGTCATTTTATTTTCTGAATTACAAACATAGAAAGTATCAGATAAGAACCTTCCGGCCCATCCAGTGCGCCCAATATTCTATAGAGTAATAATTAATAGAGTCCACCACCCATCAATAGCGTCCACCACCCATCAATAGCGTCCACCACCCCTCAATAGCGTCCACCACCCATCAATAGCGTCCACCACCCATCAATAGCGTCCACCACCCATCAATAGCGTCCACCACCCATCAATAGCGTCCACCACCCATCAATAGCGTCCACCACCCATCAATAGCGTCCACCACCCCTCAATAGCGTCCACCACCCATCAATAGCGTCCACCACCCGTCAATAGCGTCCACCACCCATCAATAGCGTCCACCACCCCTCAATAGCGTCCTCCACCCCTCAATAGCGTCCTCCACCCATCAATAGCGTCCACCACCCATCAATAGCGTCCACCACCCCTCAATAGCGTCCTCCACCCATCAATAGCGTCCACCACCCGTCAATAGCGTCCACCACCCGTCAATAGCGTCCACCACCCGTCAATAGCGTCCACCACCCGTCAATAGCGTCCACCACCCGTCAATAGCGTCCACCACCCGTCAATAGCGTCCTCCACCCGTCAATAGCGTCCACCACCCGTCAATAGCGTCCACCACCCGTCAATAGCGTCCACCACCCGTCAATAGCCTCCACCACCCGTCAATAGCGTCCACCACCCGTCAATAGCGTCCACCACCCGTCAATAGCGTCCACCACCCGTCAATAGCCTCCACCACCCGTCAATAGCCTCCACCACCCCTCAATAGCCTCCACCACCCGTCAATAGCGTCCACCACCCGTCAATAGCGTCCACCACCCGTCAATAGCGTCCACCACCCCTCAATAGCGTCCACCACCCGTCAATAGCGTCCACCACCCGTCAATAGCGTCCTCCACCCGTCAATAGCGTCCACCACCCGTCAATAGCGTCCACCACCCGTCAATAGCGTCCACCACCCGTCAATAGCCTCCACCACCCGTCAATAGCCTCCACCACCCGTCAATAGCCTCCACCACCCGTCAATAGCCTCCACCACCCGTCAATAGCGTCCACCACCCGTCAATAGCGTCCACCACCCGTCAATAGCGTCCACCACCCGTCAATAGCGTCCACCACCCGTCAATAGCGTCCCCCACCCGTCAATAGCGTCCCCCACCCGTCAATAGCGTCCCCCACCCGTCAATAGCGTCCCCCACCCGTCAATAGCGTCCCCCACCCGTCAATAGCGTCCCCCACCCGTCAATAGCGTCCCCCACCCGTCAATAGCGTCCCCCACCCGTCAATAGCGTCCCCCACCCGTCAATAGCGTCCCCCACCCGTCAATAGCGTCCACCACCCGTCAATAGCGTCCCCCACCCGTCAATAGAGTCCCCCACCCGTCAATAGCCTCCACCACCCGTCAATAGAGTCCCCCACCCGTCAATAGCCTCCACCACCCGTCAATAGCCTCCATCACCCGTCAATAGAGTCCACCACCCGTCAATAGCGTCCACCACCCGTCAATAGCCTCCACCACCCGTCAATAGCCTCCACCACCCCTCAATAGCCTCCACCACCCGTCGATAGCCTCCACCACCCGTCGATAGCGTCCCCCACCCGTCGATAGCGTCCCCCACCCGTCGATAGCGTCCCCCACCCGTCGATAGCGTCCGCCACCCGTCGATAGCGTCCGCCACCCGTCGATAGCGTCCGCCACCCGTCGATAGCGTCCGCCACCCGTCGATAGCGTCCGCCACCCGTCGATAGCGTCCGCCACCCGTCGATAGCGTCCGCCACCCGTCGATAGCGTCCGCCACCCGTCCGATAGCGTCCGCCACCCGTCCCATAGAGTCCGCCACCCGTCCAATAGCGTCCGCCACCCGTCCCATAGAGTCCGCCACCCGTCCCATAGAGTCCGCCACCCGTCCCATAGAGTCCGCCACCCGTCCCATAGAGTCCGCCACCCGTCCCATAGAGTCCGCCACCCGTCCCATAGAGTCCGCCACCCGTCCCATAGAGTCCGCCACCCGTCCCATAGAGTCCGCCACCCGTCCCATAGAGTCCGCCACCCGTCCCATAGAGTCCGCCACCCGTCCCATAGAGTCCGCCACCCGTCCCATAGAGTCCGCCACCCGTCCCATAGAGTCCGCCACCCCCCATGAAGTACAAGTAGTTGATAATACATGTTCTATTCCAGAGACCAGGAGCCGAAACACGAGTCCCATCACCATATCAGAGGCAGCTGCCATGTTCCTCAGCTCTCTACAGAAAGCACAGGAGGAAGGTAATGTACAAAGTGACCTCACCAGCAGAATAGTGAGTGCAGCTCTGGAGTATAATACAGGATATAACTCAGGATCAGTACAGGATAAGTAATGTAATGTATGTACACAGTGATCTCACCAGCAGAATAGTGAGTACAGCTCTGGAGGATAATACAGGATATAACTCAGGATAAGTACAGGATAAGTAATGTAATGTATGTACACAGTGACCTCACCAGCAGAATAGTGAGTACAGCTCTGGGGTATAATACAGGATGTAACTCAGGATCAGTACAGGATAAGTAATGTAATGTATATACACAGTGACCTCACCAGCAGAATAGTGAGTACAGCTCTGGAGAATAATACAGGATATAACTCAGGATCAGTACAGGATAAGTAATGTAATGTATGTACACAGTGACCTCACCAGCAGAATAGTGAGTACAGCTCTGGGGTATAATACAGGATGTAACTCAGGATCAGTACAGGATCAGTAATGTAATGTACACAGTGACCTCACCAGCAGAATAGTGAGTACAGCTCTGGAGTATAATACAGGATATAACTCAGGATCAGCACAGGATAAGTAATGTAATGTATGTACACAGTGATCTCACCAGCAGAATTGTGAGTACAGCTCTGGAGTATAATACAGGATATAACTCAGGATCAGTACAGGATAAGTAATGTAATGTATGTACACAGTGACCTCACCAGCAGAATAGTGAGTACAGCTCTGGGGTATAATACAGGATATAACTCAGGATCAGTACAGGATAAGTAATGTAATGTATGTACACAGTGACCTCACCAGCAGAATAGTGAGTACAGCTCTGGAGTATAATACAGGATATAACTCAGGATCAGTACAGGATAAGTAATGTAATGTATGTACACAGTGACCTCACCAGCAGAATAGTGAGTACAGCTCTGGAGTATAATACAGGAAATAACTCAGGATCAGTACAGGATAAGTAATGTAATGTATGTACACAGTGACCTCACCAGCAGAATAGTGAGTACAGTTCTGGGGTATAATACAGGATATAACTCAGGATCAGTACAGGATAAGTAATGTAATGTATGTACACAGTGATCTCACCAGCAGAATAGTGAGTACAGCTCTGGAGTGCTGACCAATTAGTTGCGGGTGTGGTCGTGCTTCAGCTGTGCTGTGTGTCTGCTGTGTCTCCTGAGCTCCAGGGATTTCCATCTGTTCCACCTGGGGCCTGCTTCCTCCTCCCCAGGGAGGGAGTGGGTTTCCAGGCATGAGTGAGGGAGGCGAGGCCCAGGCTTCTGCTCCTCGGAATAGGCCGCAGGGGAGCAGTAGAGGCCAGCAAGCGGCCTGTACATCGGAGGATTTGGGGGTGAGGCGTTCCACCAGGAGTCGCAGCAATGCTGCTCCAACTCCCCCCACAGAGGTGAGAAGCTGCAAGGCTGGATCCTCCTTGGGAAAGCTGGGTGCTGCCAGTGGAAAGCTGGGTTCATCAGGAAGGAGGCAGAGTACTCACGGAGGTGAAGCCGACCTCAGTGAGGAAGGCTGGGGAGTGCTGAGGACCCGGGAGTCTATTTCCACCTATACCTCCCGGGTAAAAAGTCACCTCCGTGAGTATGAAGACGCCTGTAAGGCCATCAGGAGGCTCCGAGAGGAACTGCGCTGTGCCCGTGCCAGGGCTAAGGTAACTCCAAAAAAGAAAAAGACGGAGATCCAGGGGCAGATAAAGAGACTTATGGCTGAAATACAAGTTTTGGAGGAGAGGAGAGCAGAATTACTGGCGAAGAGTGGGCCATTTAAAGAAAAATTGGAAAATGAGGAACGCTTCAGGGTGACAGAAGAAGAAAAAAATAAAAGGTTGATGGGGCTGCAACCTGAGAGCCAGGTGGATGATGTGGAGGAGATGGAGGAAGAACAACAGCCAGATCCACCTGGTGGCCTGCGGCAACAGCAGCAGGCCCCGTACAGTGGGCCCCCTGCACAGCAGCCAGCATTATCACCTGCCGACTCAGGAGAGGACAGTGACAGCAGCTACCAGGGAGGGGCGCTAATGGCCCAGATCCGCATGCTGGAATCCCCAGTGTGTCCTCAGAACCTGGTGTTTGGAGATGAGCTCCCAAATGAGGCACCTGGGGGTAAGAAGAAAAAGACCAAGCCAAAGCAGCAAGAAGTGGTGAGTTACATCTACACCCCCCTCCCTGTATACCCTGAGTCGGCCGCAGGGTCAGCTCATTGTGCAAGCCCCGTTACCCAGCCCAGCCCGTGTTCTGTGGTGGACTCGGTGCAAAGGTGCGGGGAGAGTACAGATACTAAAAGGGCGCAGAGCTCCATGCCTGTTTGCAGTAGCAGGGATGGAGCAGAGAAGGCATCGGCCGAAAGGCCGTACAGTGAGGGCGGCCCAGCGGTGGGCAGAGAGGCAGACTCCGGTGCTGTAGTTCGCTCCCCTGTGGGAGAGGGGGGTGACTCAGTGCCGGAGGTAGTAAAGGGCATAACGGACACTCCCAAAAGTGAAGAAAAACGTTTGTTTTGCATTGGTGCCGCTGATCCCATTGATCAGCGGCGCCATGAGAAGACTGGAGATGATGCTGATGAGGCGGAGGGCACTAATAAGAACAGGGCTGGGGCCTCCTCTAGACCGGGCAAGCATGCTGCCCGGTCCCTTAAAGGGCCAGCGGAGGTTGTCCCAGCCCTAGTGCCCCGTGATGCTGAGGCCGGATTATCTGTTTCTGGTCCAGCCAGTGTGAATGAGAAGGTAAATGGGGGTACGGGGTGTATGACTGGGGAGCGGATGGAGGTTAATATTATTGGAGAAGGTGATTTTGCTGTTGCTGAAATTAGGGGTGGTGATGGGACTACAGATGATGTTATTGGAAACAATGTTGTTGGGGGAAGTGCTAATGTTGTTATTGAGGGTGGTGGGGATGTTGTCATTAGAAGTGGTGTAGGTGTAGGGTCTGGTCCGGTTGCCCCCCCAGTGGTGACAGACCATAGGAGTTATGCCAATGTCACTGCTGGGGGAAGTAGAATACTTTCCTCGTCTCCTGACTCTAGGGACGGTTTATTGCAGCGACGTCTCCTGGAAGCTCTGAAAAAGGGGGAAAGGTCGATTAATGTAGAGGGTAGAGCAGTTGATCTGTCCTTCTGGATAGAGAGACACGGTCTCTCTGCCTTCCGAGAGGAAAGAGGGGGCGATACTGTGTGGTCCCTCCCAACAGCCGGGGCAGGTAGTAACCGTAGGAATGTGGTCCGTCTTCGGTGGCAGGGCGAAGATATGTGTCCTTCAAGGACCAAAGTGGTTGAGCTCTTGCTAAAGATGGGCTTCAAGGCAGTTGATATCTTTGCCTTGATACATCCCTACGGTGCTCCTGAATTCGATATCAGTTTTGTTCGGCCAGAGGGGCTTGAGCTTTTCTGGTCGAATTATGAATTGGTAAAGAATGAGCCCGGCTGGCGAGACTTTGCCGTACAGGCATTGTCTCGTCAAAACGAAATCAAGAGAGTGACCGTTTTGACCCGTAACGAATCACTCTCTTGTGTTGACATTATCACCTGGTTAGGACGATATGGCGAGGTAATGGGGGTCCCGCAGAAGAACAGGGACGAGTTTGGCATCTGGTCAGGAGCCTGGACGTTTTTGGTAAAACTTAAGCGTTCAGGAAATACAGTTACCCATATTCCATCCTCTGCCTTTCTCGGCAGGGATCGTATCCAGATTTTCTACCGGGGTCAGCCGAAGCTCTGTCACAGATGTGGTGACCCCACACACTTCAGTGCAAACTGTACGGTGCAGAAATGTGCCTTGTGTGGGGGTGTAGGCCATCTTGCCGCATCTTGTGCAGAGATTAGGTGTCACCTGTGTGGTGACTTAGGTCACCCATTCAGTCGTTGCCCTCGTTCTTTCGCTAATGCGGTCTTGTCCCCAGCGGGTGAAGATCACGAGCCGGAATCTGCTGGGGAGGGGACTAGCAGGGGTGGAGGAACTGAGGGGTCAGTGAGGAACAGCAAGAGAAAGACACCAGCCCAACTAAGACGTCTTGATAAACGCCAAAGGGATAGGGTGATGGGGAAAGCCCGGGTTACTGGGACGACCTCTCATTCTGTCCCAGAGGCCAACCTTGCTGCTGAGACCCCGAGGGATGGCGAGCTGAATGAGGAGGTCAGGAGGATCCAGAATGAGGAAGGTGCCATCTCCTCAGATAGCGTGGAGGAGGATGATGGGGGATGGCAGAAGGAGACACGAAAGCGGGGTACAAGTAGGAAAAAAAAGGGAGATTTAAGATCTTCTCCCACCCTGGTCCAGGTGCCAAAGGAAGGCAAAACTGACTCCCCTCTGGTTGGCCTTTCCAATCGATTCCGACCCCTCAGGGACATCTCCTCCTCTTCTTCGGAAGGGGAGGATGAGGGGGAGGTGGCAGAGGGGCTTCCAGGGGGCGCCGAGTCCTCTTCCCCTGGGGAGGTTATGTCCTCGGGGGAAGGGACTGGCCTAGAATCCGGAGACGAGGAAAGTAAAACGACGTCTGGTGAGATGGACACTTCTATTTCTCTAAAGAGGGTGAAGAGTTCTTCTGATGTGGAGGGTGAGAAGGGGAGTGGGAAAAAGAAAGCTGTTTAACTCAATCACCCTTGATGGCGGCACCCTCTCCGTTGACTCTGGCGTCCATTAATGTCGCCAGCATTAAGTCAGATACAGCTCGATTTGCGGCCTATGATTTTTTTGCCCATATTAATGCTGATATTTTATTTTTGCAGGAGACCAGGCTAACAGATATGTCATCTACCTACAAGGCTAAAAGAGAGTGGAGGAATGGGCCCTCCTACTGGTCTCTTGGGGCCGAGCCGTATAGCGGAGTGGCGGTCCTTTTTACCGCAGCGGTAGAATGCCGACGGGTTATCGAGTTAGAAATGGGGAGGTGCCTGATCTTAGATGTCCTCATGAGGGGACAAGAACTTCGCCTTATTAACATCTACGGCCCACAGTCTAAGTGGGACCGGAAGTGCCTCTTTATGAGGATCAAGCCCTATCTTTTTACAAGTCGGCAGGTGGTCTTTGGAGGGGACTTTAATGCTGTCACGAGGCCCCAAGACAGGGGAGGTGCCAGAGACAAGCTGACTTATGATAGCGTCGCCCTTAATAGCATAGCGAGTGAGGCTCGCCTGGTGGATGTCCACATCCGGCACACCCCAGGCCACGCGGGATTCACCTATCATAGGGGTAGTTGTAGGTCTAGGATAGACAGGTTTTATTTAAAGGAGGAAGCCGTCTCTTCAGCAGTGTCTGTTGTTGAGGTGGAGTTCTCCGATCACTGTTTAATTTTGTTTTCTCTGAATGTCACAGAGACCCCCCGGATGGGCAGAGGCTATTGGAAGCTGAATTCGTCTCTCTTGGAAGAAGCGGAGATAAGACAGTCCTTTGAGGATTTTCTTCAGAGCCAGGTACCATTGCTGGGCCTTTGTAGCAGTAAGTCAGAGTGGTGGGAGATCTTCAAGGAAAGGGTTGCGAGATTCTTCCGCCAGCTCTCGGGCCTCAGAAGCCTAAATAGGTACCGCTTGTACCAGGGCCTGAGGAAGAAACTTGAGAACCTTGTCTCGACTGGAGGTAGTCGTGATGATATCTCCAGAGTGAAGTCCTTGCTGATGAAGTGCCAGTACGACAGACACGCATCTTTGGTTTTTGAGAGGGATTACGGGAAGTACCGCTCGCCCGACCCTTACAGAAACTGCAAGATGTCAGTGAGTAGTAAAATAGTCTCAGGACTGATTGATAGTACGGGATCCTTGAAAAGGTCCAGATCAGGGATCCTGGAGGTCGTCAGATCCTTCTACTCGCACCTCTTGGGAAGGAAGGATCTAGATCGAGATAAGGTATCAGCTTTCTTGGCTGAAACCGTCCCTGAACCAGGAGTAGACCCCTCTCTTGACGTTTTGACAGAGATGATCCGGGAAGAGGAAGTCAGGATGGCTATTGATGGGCTTGCCCTCAAGAAGTCACCCGGTCCGGATGGCTTAACATCTGAGTTCTATAAGACCTTTAAGGACACTTTGGTTCCCCTCTTGGCTGCGGTTTTTAATGAGTGTCTATCCTCGGGCACTCTGCCAAAGTCAATGAGGAGGTCAGCGCTGATCATCCTGTCAAAGGGTAAAGACCCGTCCCACATTGAGAATTGGCGTCCCATAGCACTTCTCAATGCGGACAGAAAGATTCTGGCAAAAGTGCTGTTTAACCGGTTGGTGGAGTTTGCACCCCGGCTCCTTTCGGGGGCTCAGCATTGCTCTGTTCCGGGCCGCAGTACATTCAGTGCTGTGCTCAGTGTCCGAGAGGCTGTGGAGCAGGGTAGGGCTGGCCACTGGAAGGGGTACTTGCTGTCCTTGGATCAGGCAAAAGCGTTTGATCGGGTTAACCATGAGTACCTCTGGTCTGTCCTTCTGAGATATGGCCTGCCAGGGGGTTTTGTTGATTGGCTTAAGACCTTGTATGTAGGGGCAGAGAGTTTCCCGCTTGTGAATGGTTGGATTGGCCGCTCTTTTGAGGTTGGGTCTGGTGTCCGTCAGGGTTGTCCTTTGAGCCCTTTGCTGTACGTGTTTGCAATCGATCCTTTCCTTAGAAGGATTGGTTGTGGACCGTTGGCGGGGGTGAGAATGGACCTGGCGGTGCCGGATTCGGCTCTGAGGGTGGTAGCGTACGCTGATGATATCACCGTGTTTGTCTCCTCACAAGAGGAGGGCAGATGGTTGATGTCAGAGGTGGACCGCTACTCGGAGGTATCCGGGTCCAAGATCAATCAGGATAAGTGTGAGAGTCTCTGGCTGGGAGGGGGAGATCCTGATTTTAATCTCCCGGACGCCCTTCCAGAGCCCCAGGAATCCGCAAAAGTCCTCGGCATCGAATTTGGTCAAGGGGATTACCCCAAACAAAACTGGGACAGCAGGCTTAAGATCGCCGCTCAGAGGGTGGATCAGTGGAAGGGTTGGTCTTTGACCCTCCGGGAAAGGGTTAACCTGATGAAAACTTTCCTGCTCCCTTTGCTGATATATCTGGGCAGCGTATGCATGTTGCCAGAACCTCTTTGGACCCGGGTCTACAGTGTGTTCTTCCAAATGTTATGGGGGAACAGACTGAACCTAGTGAAGAGGGAGGTTACTTACCGTACGAGGAGACTAGGGGGGTTGTGTATGGTCAACCCTGTGGTGTTCCTAGTGAATACCTTTCTTAAGACCAATATAGCAAACCTCTGGTCAGAGAGGGCTCCTCCGTGGGTATCCTCCTGTAGGGGATGGTTTCGGCCTTTCTTCCAGGAATGGGAGACAGGAGGGCAAGTGAAGGATCTTCGCACACCACACGGGCATCTCCCGGCTTACGCTACCCCGGCTCTGAAGGTTATTCGTCGGTGGGGTCTGGGGATGTGGGAGATTAGGACTCTGTCGAGGAAATTCCTTGACAAGAGGGTCCTGTCTTCTCATTTCCAGAGGCCATTGGCGCTCAAGGACTGCCCAAGTCGGGATCTGGAGGTGGGTTTAGAGCTTTTGAATTCTATCAGGATCCCCTTGAAGTTTTGGGACTTGACTTGGCGCTGCTTCCACGGGAAACTGTGTGTGAGGGACAATCTGAAGTGCAGGAGCTCTGATGACCGGGGATGTCCCCGCGAAGAGTGTGGAGGCATGCTGGAAAGCATGGAGCATTTTCTGCTTCATTGTCCCTTTAACACAGAGGTTTACAACAGGGTGGGCGCTTCCATTGGTTGGCCTCGGCTGGCCAGTCTCTCCTATGCGGAATGGGCCTATGGGGCATTCAGAAACCTTGGAGGCTGGGACCGGTGCACTTTATTCCTAGTCAGCTCAGTGGTCAGGTATTACACGTGGAACGCACGGTGTTTAGTGTCGACGCAGCGTAAAATCCTCCCTGTGGGTGAGGTGGTTAGGAACATTCTTGGTGACCTGGTGAAGGTGCGTTCTCTGGAGTACGAGAGGCTGGGTGCTGGCAGGGCCTCTCGTCTGTGGAGGGGCTCTGCCTTTAAAGTGCCTTAGCCTGTTGTCTCCCCCTGGTGGTGGGCTGATGCTGGCACATTAGTCTTTTTGTTTTGTGCTGTAGATATATGGTGATATAGGGCTTGCAGGCACTGAACTTGAGCTTTAGGGGATTGTGTGATTGAAAAGCCTTATTGTTGTTTGTTTTGTATAGTTTGTATTATTTTGTATATATTTGTTTTGTTTGTACATTTATGTATATGTGTATATATGTATATATATTGTTTTTTTTCTAGGGGTTGTGTTGTGTTGGGGTTTAGGGTTAGGTTGGGTGGTGGGTAGATGGGGGGAGGGGGGTTTCTGTGTGGGACCTTTTATAAAAAAAATAAAAAAAAATAAAAAAAATCCTGGACTGGTTCATGGACGTCTGTTATCATGTACTGGGGGCATGGGATGCGGGACCAGCTCAGGGCCAAAAAAAAAAATAGTATATTCTGTTTTTCTGTTTGCGGTGTTTGTTGGTGGTTTGACACATATTTATTATATTTATTATTTTGGGTGGGGAAATGCAACCGGACCAGTTTTTTGTTATTATTGTTGTTGTTATTATTATTACTGTAAGTATTATTATTATTGTAGAGTGTTTAGTAGTTGTTGTTATTATAGCGGTGTGTTTGGTGAGAATGAGGCTGGACCAGAAGATACTTGGTTGGACATTTTTGGACTAATATGGACTCATTTTTGTATATATTATACAGGTGTATGTTGTTTGTATTATTGTTATGGTGATGTTCGTTCTTTTTGTAATGTTTTATATTTTTTAATAAAAGATCTACAGGATATAACTCAGGATCAGCACAGGATAAGTAATGTAATGTATGTACACAGTGATCTCACCAGCAGAATTGTGAGTACAGCTCTGGAGTATAATACAGGATATAACTCAGGATCAGTACAGGATAAGTAATGTAATGTATGTACACAGTGACCTCACCAGCAGAATAGTGAGTACAGCTCTGGGGTATAATACAGGATATAACTCAGGATCAGTACAGGATAAGTAATGTAATGTATGTACACAGTGACCTCACCAGCAGAATAGTGAGTACAGCTCTGGAGTATAATACAGGATATAACTCAGGATCAGTACAGGATAAGTAATGTAATGTATGTACACAGTGACCTCACCAGCAGAATAGTGAGTACAGCTCTGGAGTATAATACAGGAAATAACTCAGGATCAGTACAGGATAAGTAATGTAATGTATGTACACAGTGACCTCACCAGCAGAATAGTGAGTACAGTTCTGGGGTATAATACAGGATATAACTCAGGATCAGTACAGGATAAGTAATGTAATGTATGTACACAGTGATCTCACCAGCAGAATAGTGAGTACAGCTCTGGAGTATAATACAGGATATAACTCAGGATCAGTACAGGATAAGTAATGTAATGTACACAGTGACCTCACCAGCAGAATAGTGAGTACAGCTCTGGAGTATAATACAGGATATAACTCAGTATCAGTACAGGATAAGTAATGTAATGTATGTACACAGTGACCTCACCAGCAGAATAGTGAGTACAGCTCTGGAGTATAATACAGGATATAAATCGAGATTTTCCTAGCTAACGTGACGGAAAATATAAGTTATATGAAGACAGGAGGCGAGTATCTTGCATTAATCTTTCTTTAATTAATGCCCATAGCAGAAAAAATCTTTATACAAACGTTTTTAATAAAATCTTTTAAAAAACTACATATCCCAGCAGTCCCCTGAGAACTCCTCCTCCTATCCCAGCATGCTGGCTGCTATATAAGGGACTGCTTGACGATCCTCTTCCTCTTTCTTTATGCGAACTGCATGACCGTCACCAGAACCACGGAACGCCGGAATCCGGGACAGCTCCTCCTCGGTATCTCCGAACCTCCGGCCAACAGGACCGAAAACCGGGAACGAAACTGTTAAGGAACAATTGCAACAGAACATATCAGGCTGCACCGAAACACCGCTGTCTTCGTCTTCTCCTTTCAATACCCTGGAAGGGAAACAAAAACACCATAACAGGGAGGGTAGGGAGGGAAGATACTCGCCTCCTGTCTTCATATAACTTATATTTTCCGTCACGTTAGCTAGGAAAATCTCGATTTATATATCAGACAGGAGGCTCATATCTTGCAATTTTAAAGCTACTACTTAAACATAGACAATAAAACAAATCAGAGGATCGATACAGAAACATGATCTTTTGGTCTGAAGTAGAATTGTCGAAAAGTCGATTCAGACGACCAGTCAGCGGCCATTAAGAGGTCTGAAAGAGAACCACCAGAAATAACTACTTTAGTGGCCATAGCCCCTCTCGAAGAGTGGGCACCAAATAGGGAAATGTTAATCCCCGCCATCTCCATGGCCGACCTTACCCACCTGGCCAAGGTGGCCGAGGTGACAGGCAAATGAGGTTGAACATAAGATACTAATAATTGAGTATGAGAAAGAGATCGTAAAGACGCTGTGCGTGTCTCATACGCTTGAAGACAACGTACCACGCATAGTCGGGGATGCGTCGGAAAAAAGGGGTAAAAGACCGACTGTAGTCCTGTCTTGGTCCTACGAACAACAGAAAATCTGACCCCTTCAGGTGAAAACTGTCGTCTAGAGATGTCGAGAGCTCTGACATCCGATACCCTCTTAATGGAAACCAGACATAATAACATAGTCAATTTGAATGACAGAATCTTCAAGGACAGTGAATCATTGTCTTCCCAAGAGGAAAACATGTCTAAAATCCGGGAGACATCCCAGGTCGACTGATATCGAGGACGAGGAGGACGTTTAAATTTCACTCCACGTAACAGTCGGCACACTAAAGGATGTTTGCCCACCGGTAAAGCATCTACCGGGCAATGATACGCCGCTATAGCGGATCTGTAAACATTAAGGGAACTGTAAGATTTCCCAGCCTCAAATGATTCTGCTAAATAATTCACTACGACTGAAACAGGTGCCTGAACGGGATCAATTTGTCGTTGATCACACCAACGAACCCACAAGGCCCAGGCTGATCGATATGCCGATCTAGTCCCTGGGGCCCAGGCCAAGGCGAGGAGGTCTCTAGCTGATTGTGAAAGGTCCTCACCTGCGTCTGGCACCCCGAAACCAACCACCCGAGGAGCGGAAGGTTGCCTTCCATGACCAACGGATGGGATTCCATGGTCGGATTCGTGAGAAGTTGAGGCGACTGGGGAAGCAATCGGGGGTAATCGACAGACATTCCCAACAGAAGGGGAAACCACGGTTGCGTCGGCCACCAAGGGGTGATCAGCACCACCGTTGCTCCCTGAGTCACTATCTGAAGAAGCACTCTGGTAATCATCTGGAAGGGGGGAAACGCATAATGGGTCCCCTCCGGCCAAGGTTGGCGAAAAGCGTCCACTGCTGACGCTTCCGGGTCCGGCCTCCAGCTGTAAAAGCGGGGTAACTGACGGTTGAGACGAGACGCAAAAAGGTCCGTATGCAACGGGCCCCAGAGATCTCGAATCGCCCGAAACACCGATCGATCCAGCATCCAGTCGCTGGAATCGGATAGGTAACGGGAATTCCAATCCGCCACTGCATTGGATACACCTGGTAGGTATTCCGCCACTGGGATGATGTCCCGGGAAAGACAGAAATGCCAGAATTCGGATGCAATGTCCGTCAACACTCTGGATCTCGTGCCACCAAGGCGATTGACATATTGCACTGCCGCTACATTGTCCATGCGTAACAGAACGCAGCAATTGTACTTGTGCGGAAGAAAACTCTTGATGGCAAAAAATGCCGCCATGAGTTCCAGTGCGTTGATGTGAAGAAGGGATTCTTCTTCGGACCAACTGCCTCCTGTTGTGGCTTGTCCACAGCGAGCACCCCAACCGTGGCGGCTCGCATCCGACTCTATTATAACATCTGGACAGGAGGTGAATATAGCTTTGCCGTTCCATTCGATGGCATGGCGCAGCCACCAGTGCAACTCTGCTACTGCTTCCGGACAAAGGGGAATTTCGTCCGCATAGCGTAGACCCTGTCGAAGATGAAGAATTTTGAGTCTTTGAAGGGCCCGATAATGGAGAGGGGCAGGAAAAATCGCCTGAATGGAGGCTGCCAGTAGGCCAACAATTCGGGCTATCATTCTTAGCGATACCCGACCCTTGCGCAATACTGCCCGGCTTTCTTTGCGAATCAGGGACAGTTTGGCGTTGGGTAAACGCAGTACGGCTTGCTCGGTATCCACCTGGAAACCTAGAAACTCCATCGTCTGGGAAGGACTCAGCACTGATTTCTTGTTGTTGATCAGGAACCCTAGTTCCTCCAACAAAGACACCGTCCATTGGCTGTGTAACAATGCCTGTTTTCTGGAATATGCCATGATTAGCAAATCGTCCAGATAGATAATCAAACGTACCCCTCTGCTCCTGAGGGCTGCCACTACTGGTTTGAGTAATTTGGTGAAGCACCAAGGGGCCGATGACAACCCGAATGGTAGGCAAGTGAATTGCCACATTCGCTCCCTCCATAGAAATCTTAGGAATGGTTGGGAGGACGGGTGCATGGGGACGGTGAGATACGCGTCCTTTAAGTCGACCTTTACTAGCCAGTCGCCCGGCCATAGTAGATCGCGCAACAGATGGATCCCTTCCATCTTGAAGTGATGGTAAGTCACATGTTGATTTAAGTCCCGTAGGTTGATCACTGGGCGATAGCCGCCATCTTTCTTTTTGACAAGGAATAGGTTGCTGACAAACCCGGGAGAGAGAGGATCTACCTCTTGCACTGCCTGCTTCGATACAAGCTCTTGGAGCTCGTTGTCTATGAGATCTACGTTTAGGGAAGAAAACCGAATGGGATGTGGAATAATGTTCAATTTTGGAAGAGATTGAAAATCTATCTGGTACCCTGCTACCGTATTGAGGATCCAAGCATCTGCCGTAATCGCGGACCAGATGTGGGTAAAATACCTCAGTCTGCCTCCCACCAACGTGTATGGAAGGGGAGATGGGAGTGTACTCACCGGTCGTCGGGCGAGATCTGGGAAATCCTCGGCCTCCACGTCCTCGCCAGGGTCGTCCACGAGGGGGAAAGAAAGGAGCAGGTTGTGCCACAGGTAATGCGTACGGTTGCTGAGTAGGAGCGTACGGTTGAGTGGCTGGTCTAGTGTAGGGCCTGTATTGAGCCGAACGGCCGACAGGTCGCCCTCTGCCCCTGCCGGCCTTGCCAAAAACCTTTGTGTTTGGACCCGCCTTTTTTAGTGAGGACTGGGCCTTATCTAGGCTGGTGAAAAGGCTCACAAATTTATTTATGTTCTTTATGAGGTCCTCTCCGAATAAAAGACCTTCAGCTGAGGGACCTGGCTCGGTTTCTGCCAAATGAGATAATTGGGGTTCCAATTTCATTAGGATAGACCGTCTGCGCTCAATGGAACAAGTGGTGTTGGCACTGCCTAACATGCAGATTGCCCGTTGGGCCCAGCCTCTCAATTGTATCAGATCCACCGGTTGGGCAGTGGACGCTGCCTGTTCGGAAAGGTTAAGAATCTTGGTCAAGGGGCCTAGGAGGTCCAATATGCGATCCTGGATCACCTTAAAAGATCTTTCAATTCCCTTTTTGGCATATTTGCCAGAGCGAGTCAAATATTTTACTAAGACCGGGTCTATCTCCGGTGTAGAAGCCACCTTTCTGGCCACGTAAGGTCTGGGACATTCGGCTCGCAATTTGTTGCGATTAGCTCTATCCAGGGACCTTCTGGTCCAAAATTCTATATAGTCCGCGACTTGCGGTAACGGTGCCCAATCTCCGGAGCGAGGGTGTGTGATTGCTTCCGGGCTGAAAAATGGTTGACCAAGTGAGTCTAAGAGTGTCTCGGATGGTATATCCGGAGTGGCGTCAGAATTTTCAGCCATAAACCCCGCCTCCTCTGTATCAGATTCTGAGTCTGTGGTCTCAGCCACCTCAGAGGCTTCAGAAGACTCATCATTGGACGTGTCAAAAGAGTTTGGTTTTGCTCTATTAGTGGACTTATGCCTCTTATGGTTATTCTCCTTGAGGCCCAAGGGTCGATCATATTCTTTAACATGCGGGGTGTGACAGGCCGGGGTAGGTCCTGTCTGGGGCATATTGTTTTCTTCCCCTGCCGGGGAGTCGGAGTGTCCAGCAATATGTTTGCGCTTACTCAGCGCTTTACCTTTTTTAGGTTTCTCCCCTGAAGTAGAGGGATGAGCCGCAGAGGCTAATGCAGCCTGGACGGACCTATTAATAAGGTCTTGTATTTGAGAAGCTGACATTATGTGGGAGGCTTCTAACTCTATTGCCTCACCAGCAGTAGAAGACATGCCAGGGAAAGGAGCTTTAGTGTTATCCCCTGCCATCACAGACTATCTGAAAGCTACAAGTAGCGATAGGTATAGACTATTCCAAGGTGAGGCAGGACTATTAGTAATAAAGGATAGGGTAATAGGTCTACCTGACTGACTTATTAGAAGCACAGCTAACAACCGTTGGCGTTCCTCTCACCGCTCGCACAACAATGCGATGAAGAGAGGAGGCGTATACAAGTTACAGCGAGGGCCAGCCGAAATCTCGCGAGATTTCCGACCAGGAGCGCTGTGATTGGGTGTGCGGCGTCGGCAAACGCGCGTCACCCGGCGCACGTCATAGAGGATACGCCCACCTCTCCTCCCTCCCCGCAACAGACCGTCAGTGGCGGGAAGGAAGGAAGAAGAAGGCGCGAAAATTCACAAAATGGCGCTGGGTAAGGAAGAGGGAGAAAAGAACAAAGTAGCGCACCCGGCACAGAATATATTTGAGCACTGATGCGAAAGTATAGCGAAAGACGATAGTATTAGAAAACAATACCGCAACTAACAGGAAGCGAAAGAGAGAAAATATATAAAAAAGAAATATATATATATATCTATATAAATATATATAAACAACTGGTAGATATATACTAAGTAAAGATGAAATGTCTCAAACAGAGAAAACATACATATAAAAGAGATTTAAGAAACAAATATACTATAGGTACTTATCTGTCTGCTATGAGCAGAAAGAAAGAGGAAGAGGATCGTCAAGCAGTCCCTTATATAGCAGCCAGCATGCTGGGATAGGAGGAGGAGTTCACAGGGGACTGCTGGGATATGTAGTTTTTTAAAAGATTTTATTAAAAACGTTTGTATAAAGATTTTTTCTGCTATGGGCATTAATTAAAGAAAGATTAATGCAAGATATGAGCCTCCTGTCTGATATATAACTCAGGATCAGTACAGGATAAGTAATGTAATGTATGTACACAGTGACCCCACCAGCAGAATAGTGAGTACAGCTCTGGGGTATAATACAGGATATAACTCAGGATCAGTACAGGATAAGTAATGTAATGTATGTACACAGTGACCCCACCAGCAGAATAGTGAGTACAGCTCTGGGGTATAATACAGGATATAACTCAGGATCAGTACAGGATAAGTAATGTAATGTATGTACACAGTGATCTCACCAGCAGAATAGTGAGTACAGCTCTGGAGTATAATACAGGATATAACTCAGGATCAGTACAGGATAAGTAATGTAATGTATGTACACAGTGACCTCACCAGCAGAATAGTGAGTACAGCTCTGGAGTATAATACAGGAAATAACTCAGGATCAGTACAGGATAAGTAATGTAATGTATGTACAAAGTGACCTCACCAGCAGAATAGTGAGTACAGCGCTGGAGTATAATACAGGATATAACTCAGGATCAGTACAGGATAAGTAATGTAATGTATGTACAAAGTGACCTCACCAGCAGAATAGTGAGTACAGCTCTGGGGTATAATACAGGATATAACTCAGGATCATTACAGGATAAGTAATGTAATGTATGTACACAGTGATCTCACCAGCAGAATAGTGAGTACAGCTCTGGAGTATAATACAGGATATAACTCAGGATCAGTACAGGATAAGTAATGTAATGTATATACACAGTGACCTCACCAGCAGAATAGTGAGTACAGCTCTGGAGGATAATACAGGATATAACTCAGGATCAGTACAGGATCAGTAATGTAATGTACACAGTGACCTCACCAGCAGAATAGTGAGTACAGCTCTGGAGTATAATACAGGATATAACTCAGGATCAGTACAGGATAAGTAATGTAATGTATGTACAAAGTGACCTCACCAGCAGAATAGTGAGTACAGCTCTGAGGTATAATACAGGATATAACTCAGGATCAGTACAGGATAAGTAATGTAATGTATATACACAGTGACCTCACCAGCAGAATAGTGAGTACAGCTCTGGGGTATAATACAGGATATAACTCAGGATCAGTACAGGATAAGTAATGTAATGTATACACAGTGACCTCACCAGCAGAATAGTGAGTACAGCTCTGGGGTATAATACAGGATATAACTCAGGATCAGTACAGGATAAGTAATGTAATGTATGTACACAGTGACCTCACCAGCAGAATAGTGAGTACAGCTCTGGAGTATAATACAGGATATAACTCAGGATCAGTACAGGATAAGTAATGTAATGTATATACACAGTGACCTCACCAGCAGAATAGTGAGTACAGCTCTGGAGTATAATACAGGATATAACTCAGGATCAGTACAGGATAAGTAATGTAATGTATGTACACAGTGACCTCACCAGCAGAATAGTGAGTACAGCTCTGGAGTATAATACAGGATATAACTCAGGATCAGTACAGGATAAGTAATGTAATGTATGTACACAGTGACCTCACCTGCAGAATAGTGAGTACAGCTCTGGAGGATAATACAGGATATAACTCAGGATCAGTACAGGATCAGTAATGTAATGTACACAGTGACCTCACCAGCAGAATAGTGAGTACAGCTCTGGAGTATAATACAGGATATAACTCAGAATCAGTACAGGATAAGTAATGTAATGTATGTACAAAGTGACCTCACCAGCAGAATAGTGAGTACAGCTCTGAGGTATAATACAGGATATAACTCAGGATCAGTACAGGATAAGTAATGTAATGTATATACACAGTGTCCTCACCAGCAGAATAGTGAGTACAGCTCTGGAGTATAATACAGGATATAACTCAGGATCAGTACAGGATAAGTAATGTAATGTATGTACACAGTGACCTCACCAGCAGAATAGTGAGTACAGCTCTGGGGTATAATACAGGATATAACTCAGGATCAGTACAGGATAAGTAATGTAATGTATGTACACAGTGACCTCACCAGCAGAATAGTGAGTACAGCTCTGGAGTATAATACAGGATATAACTCATGATCAGTACAGGATAAGTAATGTAATGTATGTACACAGTGACCTCACCAGCAGAATAGTGAGTACAGCTCTGGAGTATAATACAGGATATAACTCAGGATCAGTACAGGATAAGTAATGTAATGTATGTACACAGTGATCTCACCAGCAGAATAGTGAGTACAGCTCTGGGGTATAATACAGGATATAACTCAGAATCAGTACAGGATAAGTAATGTAATGTATGTACACAGTGACCTCACCAGCAGAATAGTGAGAACAGCTCTGGAGTATAATACAGGATATAACTCAGGATCAGTACAGGATAAGTAATGTAATGTATGTACACAGTGATCTCACCAGCAGAATAGTGAGTACAGCTCTGGGGTATAATACAGGATATAACTCAGGATCAGTACAGGATAAGTAATGTAATGTATGTACACAGTGATCTCACCAGCAGAATAGTGAGTACAGCTCCTGTGGAGCCTCATACACCTTACACTCTTTTCCCCTTTGATTCCGCTCTTCGTCTCCTTTGTTCTGTGATCTTTGGGGGTCTCATAGTTAATGTAACTTTAGCTCTAATTAATAATATTGTGGAGAAGCCGCTGACACATTGTAACGGATTTGGTTCTCACTCGTTTCTTTCTTTATCTCTATAGTGGAGGACGGAGCCCTGGAGCAGGCGGGGTACCTCCCGGAGTCTCTCTTCAGCTGGTGACCGTCCCCATGTTGTTTCTTCTATGGTCGACCTCGCGCCCCTGGTGACATTACCGCCCCCCGGTGACATTACCGCCCCCCCCCATCACCGGACACCGTTTCCTCGCTTCAGTGACTCTTCGCTTCCTATTTCTTCCCCTGGAGATCAGTAATGAGGACAATGTGGGGGGAGGAGTTTTCTATCTCAATAAAAATCATGTGAAGAATTTTGGCTACAATTTGGGGTCTCTGATTGTTTAAAATGTGTAAAACACCTGTAGGGAGGACCCCGCCCCATATACACCTGTAGGGAGGACCCCGCCCCATATACACCTGTAGGGAGGACCCCGCCCCATATACACCTGTAGGGAGGTCCCCGCCCCATATACACCTGTAGGGAGGACCCCGCCCCATATACACCTGTAGGGAGGACCCCGCCCCATATACACCTGTAGGGAGGACCCCGCCCCATATACACCTGTAGGGAGGACCCCGCCCCATATACACCTGTAGGGAGGACCCCGCCCCATATACACCTGTAGGGAGGACCCCGCCCCATATACACCTGTAGGGAGGACCCCGCCCCATATACACCTGTAGGGAGGACCCCGCCCCATATACACCTGTAGGGAGGACCCCGCCCCATATACACCTGTAGGGAGGACCCCGCCCCATATACACCTGTAGGGAGGACCCCGCCCCATATACACCTGTAGGGAGGACCCCGCCCCATATACACCTGTAGGGAGGACCCCGCCCCATATACACCTGTAGGGAGGACCCCGCTATATATACACCTGTAAGGAGGACCCCGCCCCATATACACCTGTAGGGAGGACCCCGCCCCATATACACCTGTAGGGAGGACCCCGCCCCATATACACCTGTAGGGAGGACCCCGCTATATATACACCTGTAGGGAGGACCCCGCCCCATATACACCTGTAGGGAGGACCCCGCCCCATATACACCTGTAGGGAGGACCCCGCCCCATATACACCTGTAGGGAGGACCCCGCCCCATATACACCTGTAGGGAGGACCCCGCTATATATACACCTGTAAGGAGGACTACGCCCCATATACACCTGTAGGGAGGACCCCGCCCCATATACACCTGTAGGGAGGACCCCGCTATATATACACCTGTAAGGAGGACTACGCCCCATATACACCTGTAGGGAGGACCCCGCCCCATATACACCTGTAGAGAGGACCCCGCTATATATACACCTGTAAGGAGGACTACGCCCTATATACACCTGTAGGGAGGACCCCGCCCCATATACACCTGTAGGGAGGACCCCGCCCTATATACACCTGTAGGGAGGACCCCGCCATATATACAACTGTAGGGAGGACCCCGCTATATATACACCTGTAGAGAGGACCCCGCTATATATACACCTGTAAGGAGGACTACGCCCTATATACACCTGTAAGGAGGACTACGCCCTATATACACCTGTAGGAAGGACCCCGCCCTATATACACCTGTAGGGAGGACCCCGCCCCATATAAACCTGTAGGGAGGACCCCGTCCCATATAAACCTGTAGGGAGGACCCCGCCCCATATACACCTGTAGGGAGGACCCCGCCCCATGTACACCTGTAGGGAGGACCCCGCCCTATGTACACCTGTAAGGAGTACCCAGCACTATATACACCTGTAAGGAGGACCCAGCACTATACACACCTGTAAGGAGGACCCAGCACTATGTACACCTGTAAGGAGTACCCAGCACTATACACACCTGTAAGGAGGACCCAGCACTATACACACCTGTAAGGAGGACCCAGCACTATACACACCTGTAAGGAGGACCCAGCACTATATACACCTGTAGGGAGGACCCAGCACTATGTACACCTGTAGGGAGGACCCAGCACTATACACACCTGTAAGGAGGACCCAGCACTATATACACCTGTAGGGAGGACCCAGCACTATACACCTGTAATGAATACCTCACTGAATACAGCTGTAGAAAGTATAAGACATAGGCAGAATATTGAGCGCAGCTCTGGAGGATAAGACCTGATGTGACAGCAGAATAGTGAGTGCAGCTCTGGAGGATAAGACATGATGGAACAGCAGAATATTGAGTGCAGCTCTGGAGGATAAGACCTGATGTGACAGCAGAATAGTGAGTGCAGCTCTGGAGGATAAGATATGATGTAACAGCACAATAGTGAGTGCAGCTCTGGAGGATAAGACATGCAACAGCAGAATAGTGAGTGCAGCTCTGGAGGATAAGACATGCAACAGCAGAATAGTGAGTGCAGCTCTAGAGGATAAGACATGATGTAACAGTAGAATAGTGAGTGCAGCTCTGGAGGATAAGACATGATGTGACAGCAGAATAGTGAGTGCAGCTCTGGAGGATTAGACCTGATGTAACAGCAGAATAGTGAGTGCAGCTCTGGAGGATAAGACCTGATGTAACAGCAGAATAGTGAGTGCAGCTCTGGAGGATAAGACATGATGTAACAGCAGAATAGTGAGTGCATCTCTGGAGGATAAGACATGATGTAACAGCAGAATAGTGAGTGCAGCTCTGGAGGATAAGACGTGATGTAACAGCAGAATAGTGAGTGCAGCTCTGGAGGATAAGACATGATGTCTCAGCAGAATAGTGAGTGCAGCTCTGGAGGATAAGACATGATGTAACAGCAGAATAGTGAGTGCAGCTCTGGAGGATAAGACATGATGTAACAGCAGAATAGTGAGTGCATCTCTGGAGGATAAGACATGATGTCTCAGCAGAATAGTGAGTGCAGCTCTGGAGGATAAGACGTGATGTAACAGCAGAATAGTGAGTGCCGCTCTGAAGGATAAGACATGATGTAACAGCAGAATAGTGAGTGCAGCTCTGGAGGATAAGACATGATGTAACAGCAGAATAATGAGTGCCGCTCTGGAGCATTAGGTGGTGATGTCATCCGCTCCCCAGTAACTTGGACACAGACAGCGCAGTGAAAGCAATGAAGGTTTAACTATTTTGTGACCACATACACATCAGACATAACAGCCATATCTATAACCTATAGGGAGCACTATCAGCCCTGCCACAGGGGGGCAGCACTACACTATATAACACAGAAGATATCAGTTCCTGTATTCTCCATGTTTTTTCTTCTTCCCCCGAGACACTGGGCCGAGGGCGAACGTGGACTTGATGTTCTGACGATCCCTCTCCGCCTCCTCATCCTCATCGTAATGCTCCTCATCCTCCTCTTCTTCATCTTCACTCTCATGGGGGCTGGAGGGCTGGGACACTGATGGAGAGGGGGGCACCGAGGACGGGCGGGGGTATCGGAATCCTTCCGTCTATAAACAGAAAAAGACATAGATTATGATTGTGGTGTCCCGGAGCGGGGTCTCCTATATCTACTATAAACCCTGTGCGGGTGGCTCAGGGGTCCCAGGGTTAAAACCTAAATGAGTGAAAGCTTTAGGGACAGGAGTAAAGCTGACAGGCCTTCTAGCAGAGTAAGGAGTAGGTTAGGGTATCATCTGGGCCAGCCTGTCCAAAGTAACAAGCTAACCTCAGGAGTCTCCCTTCTGGATCTCCTCAGGTCCGGGTCAGTGACCATATAGTGCTGAGCATTGTTACCGTCAGCCTTTCCTGTAATGGCTGACAACATAGAGCAGGAGATGACAGTGACATTGTGGGGTATGCTCCCAGCACTTCCTGTCTCTTCAGTACCTGTACGGTGACATTGTGGGGTATGCTCCCAGCACTTCCTGCCTCTTCAGTACCTGTACGGTGACATTGTGGGGTATGCTCCCAGCACTTCCTGTCCCTTCAGGACATGTACGGTGACATTGTGGGGTATGCTCCCAGCACTTACTGCCTCTTCAGGACCTGTACGGTGACATTGTGGGGTATTCTCCCAGCACTTCCTGTCTCTTCAGGACCTGTATGATGACATTGTGGGGTATGCTCCCAGCACTTCCTGTCCCTTCAGGACATGTACGGTGACATTGTGGGGTATGCTCCCAGCACTTACTGCCTCTTCAGGACCTGTACGGTGACATTGTGGGGTATGCTCCCAGCACTTCCTGTCTCTTCAGGACCTGTACGGTGACATTGTGGGGTATGCTCCCAGCACTTTCAGTCTTTTCAGTACCTGTACGGTGACATTGTGGGGTATGCTCCCAGCACTTCCTGCCTCTTCAGTACCTGTACGGTCACATTGGGAGTATGCTCCCAGCACTTCCTGTCTCTTCAGGACCTGTAGGGTGACATTGTGGGGTATGCTCCCAGCACTTCCTGTCTCTTCAGTACCTGTACTGTGACATTGTGGGGTATGCTCCCAGCACTTCCTGTCTCTTCAGTACCTGTAGGGTGACATTGTGGGGTATGCTCCCAGCACTTCCTGTCTCTTCAGTACCTGCACTGTGACATTGTGGGGTATGCTCCCAGCACTTCCTGTCTCTTCAGTACCTGTAGGGTGACATTGTGGGGTATGCTCCCAGCACTTCATGCCTCTTCAGTACCTGTAGGGTGACATTGTGGGGTATGCTCCCAGCACTTCCTGTCTCTTCAGTACCTGTACACTGACATTGTGGGGTATGCTCCCAGCACTTCCTGTCCCTTCAGGACCTGTACGGTGACATTGTGGGGTATGCTCCCAGCACTTACTGCCTCTTCAGGACCTGTACGGTGACATTGTGGGGTATGCTCCCAGCACTTCCAGTCTTTCAGTACCTGTACGGTGACATTGTGGGGTATGCTCCCAGCACTTCCTGCCTCTTCAGTACCTGTACGGTCACATTGGGGGTATGCTCCCAGCACTTCCTGTCTCTTCAGGACCTGTAGGGTGACATTGTGGGGTATGCTCCCAGCACTTCCTGTCTCTTCAGTACCTGTACTGTGACATTGTGTGGTATGCTCCCAGCACTTCCTGTCTCTTCAGTACCTGTACACTGACATTGTGGGGTATGCTCCCAGCACTTCCTGTCTCTTCAGTACCTGTAGGGTGACATTGTGGGGTATGCTCTCAGCACTTCCTGTCTCTTCAGTACCCGTAGGGTGACATTGTGGGGTATGCTCTCAGCACTTCCTGTCTCTTCAGTACCTGTAGGGTGACATTGTGGGGTATGCTCTCAGCACTTCCTGTCTCTTCAGTACCTGTAGGGTGACATTGTGGGGTATGCTCTCAGCACTTCCTGTCTCTTCAGGACCTGTACGGTGACATTGTGGGGTATGCTCTCAGCACTTCCTGTCTCTTCAGGACCTGTACGGTAACATTGTGGGGTATGCTCCCAGCACTTCCTGTCTCTTCAGTACCTGTACACTGACATTGTGGGGTATGCTCCCAGCACTTCCTGTCTCTTCAGTACTTGTACTGTGACATTGTGTGGTATGCTCCCAGCACTTCCTGTCTCTTCAGTACCTGTAGGGTGACATTGTGGGGTATGCTCTCAGCACTTCCTGTCTCTTCAGTACCCGTAGGGTGACATTGTGGGGTATGCTCTCAGCACTTCCTGTCTCTTCAGTACCTGTAGGGTGACATTGTGGGGTATGCTCTCAGCACTTCCTGTCTCTTCAGTACCTGTAGGGTGACATTGTGGGGTATGCTCTCAGCACTTCCTGTCTCTTCAGGACCTGTACGGTGACATTGTGGGGTATGCTCTCAGCACTTCCTGTCTCTTCAGGACCTGTACGGTAACATTGTGGGGTATGCTCCCAGCACTTCCTGTCTCTTCAGTACCTGTACACTGACATTGTGGGGTATGCTCCCAGCACTTCCTGTCTCTTCAGTACTTGTACTGTGACATTGTGGGGTATGCTCTCAGCACTTCCTGTCTCTTCAGTACCTGTACGGTGACATTGTGGGGGTATGCTCTCAGCACTTCCTGTCTCTTCAGTACCTGTTGGGTGACATTGTGGGGGTATGCTCTCAGCACTTCCTGTCTCTTCAGTACCTGTTGGGTGACATTGTGGGGGTATGCTCTCAGCACTTCCTGTCTCTTCAGTACCTGTTGGGTGACATTGTGGGGTATGCTCTCAGCACTTCCTGTCTCTTCAGTACCTGTACTGTGACATTGTGGGGTATGCTCCCAGCACTTCCTGTCTCTTCAGTACCTGTACGGTCACATTGGGGGTATGCTCCCAGCACTTCCTGTCTCTTCAGGACCTGTAGGGTGACATTGTGGGGTATGCTCCCAGCACTTCCTGTCTCTTCAGTACCTGTACTGTGACATTGTGGGGTATGCTCCCAGCACTTCCTGTCTCTTCAGTACCTGTACACTGACATTGTGGGGTATGCTCCCAGCACTTCCTGTCTCTTCAGTACCTGTAGGGTGACATTGTGGGGTATGCTCTCAGCACTTCCTGTCTCTTCAGTACCCGTAGGGTGACATTGTGGGGTATGCTCTCAGCACTTCCTGTCTCTTCAGTACCTGTAGGGTGACATTGTGGGGTATGCTCTCAGCACTTCCTGTCTCTTCAGTACCTGTAGGGTGACATTGTGGGGGTATGCTCTCAGCACTTCCTGTCTCTTCAGGACCTGTACGGTGACATTGTGGGGTATGCTCTCAGCACTTCCTGTCTCTTCAGTACCTGTAGGGTGACATTGTGGGGTATGCTCCCAGCACTTCCTGTCTCTTCAGGACCTGTACGGTGACATTGTGGGGTATGCTCCCAGCACTTCCTGTCTCTTCAGTACTTGTACTGTGACATTGTGGGGTATGCTCCCAGCACTTTCTGTCTCTTCAGTACTTGTACGGTGACATTGTGGGGTATGCTCTCTCAGCACTTCCTGTCTCTTCAGTACCTGTTGGGTGACATTGTGGGGGTATGCTCTCAGCACTTCCTGTCTCTTCAGTACCTGTTGGGTGACATTGTGGGGGTATGCTCTCAGCACTTCCTGTCTCTTCAGTACCTGTAGGGTGATATTGTGGGGGTATGCTCTCAGCACTTCCTGTCTCTTCAGTACCTGTTGGGTGACATTGTGGGGTATGCTCTTAGCACTTTCTGTCTCTTCAGTACCTGTACACTGACATTGTGGGGTATGCTCCCAGCACTTCCTGTCTCTTCAGTACCTGTACACTGACATTGTGGGGTATGCTCCCAGCACTTCCTGTCTCTTCAGTACCTGTAGGGTGACATTGTGGGGTATGCTCTCAGCACTTCCTGTCTCTTCAGTACTTGTACTGTGACATTGTGGGGTATGCTCCCAGCACTTCCTGTCTCTTCAGTACCTGTACACTGACATTGTGGGGTATGCTCCCAGCACTTCCTGTCTCTTCAGTACCTGTACTGTGACATTGTGGGGTATGCTCCCAGCACTTCCTGTCTCTTCAGTACCTGTACGGTGACATTGTGGGGTATGCTCTCAGCACTTCCTGTCTCTTCAGTACCTGTAGGGTGACATTGTGGGGTATGCTCTCAGCACTTCCTGTCTCTTCAGTACCTGTACACTGACATTGTGGGGTATGCTCCCAGCACTTCCTGTCTCTTCAGTACCTGTACTGTGACATTGTGGGGTATGCTCCCAGCACTTCCTGTCTCTTCAGTACCTGTAGGGTGACATTGTGGGGTATGCTCTCAGCACTTCCTGTCTCTTCAGTACCTGTAGGGTGACATTGTGGGGTATGCTCTCAGCACTTCCTGTCTCTTCAGTACCTGTACACTGACATTGTGGGGTATGCTCTCAGCACTTCCTGTCTCTTCAGTACCTGTACACTAACATTGTGGGGTATGCTCTCAGCACTTCCTGTCTCTTCAGTACCTGTACACTGACATTGTGGGGTATGCTCTCAGCACTTCCTGTCTCTTCAGTACCTGTACACTGACATTGTGGGGTATGCTCCCAGCACTTCCTGTCTCTTCAGTACCTGTAGGGTGACATTGTGGGGTATGCTCCCAGCACTTCCTGTCTCTTCAGTACCTGTACACTGACATTGTGGGGTATGCTCCCAGCACTTCCTGTCTCTTCAGTACCTGTTGGGTGACATTGTGGAGTATGCTCCCAGCACTTCCTGTCTCTTCAGTACCCGTAGGGTGACATTGTGGGGTATGCTCCCAGCACTTCCTGTCTCTTCAGTACCTGTACGGTGACATTGTGGGGTATGCTCCCAGCACTTCCTGTCTCTTCAGTACCTGTACGGTGACATTGTGGGGTATGCTCTCAGCACTTCCTGTCTCTTCAGTACCTGTACACTGACATTGTGGGGTATGCTCCCAGCACTTCCTGTCTCTTCAGTACCTGTAGGGTGACATTGTGGGGTATGCTCTCAGCACTTCCTGTCTCTTCAGTACTTGTACTGTGACATTGTGGGGTATGCTCCCAGCACTTCCTGTCTCTTCAGTACCTGTACACTGACATTGTGGGGTATGCTCCCAGCACTTCCTGTCTCTTCAGTACCTGTACTGTGACATTGTGGGGTATGCTCCCAGCACTTCCTGTCTCTTCAGTACCTGTAGGGTGACATTGTGGGGTATGCTCTCAGCACTTCCTGTCTCTTCAGTACCTGTACACTGACATTGTGGGGTATGCTCTCAGCACTTCCTGTCTCTTCAGTACCTGTACACTGACATTGTGGGGTATGCTCTCAGCACTTCCTGTCTCTTCAGTACCTGTACACTGACATTGTGGGGTATGCTCCCAGCACTTCCTGTCTCTTCAGTACCTGTAGGGTGACATTGTGGGGTATGCTCCCAGCACTTCCTGCCTCTTCAGTACCTGTAGGGTGACATTGTGGGGTATGCTCCCAGCACTTCCTGTCTCTTCAGTACCCGTAGGGTGACCTTGTGGGGTATGCTCTCAGCACTTCCTGTCTCTTCAGTACCTGTACACTGACATTGTGGGGTATGCTCCCAGCACTTCCTGTCTCTTCAGTACCCGTAGGGTGACATTGTGGGGTATGCTCCCAGCACTTCCTGTCTCTTCAGTACCTGTACGGTGACATTGTGGGGTATGCTCTCAGCACTTCCTGTCTCTTCAGTACCTGTACACTGACATTGTGGGGTATGCTCCCAGCACTTCCTGTCTCTTCAGTACCTGTACGGTGACATTGTGGGGTATGCTCTCAGCACTTCCTGTCTCTTCAGTACCTGTACACTGACATTGTGGGGTATGCTCCCAGCACTTCCTGCCTCTTCAGTACCTGTACACTGACATTGTGGGGTATGCTCCCAGCACTTCCTGTCTCTTCAGTACCTGTAGGGTGACATTGTGGGGTATGCTCCCAGCACTTCCTGTCTCTTCAGTACCTGTACACTGACATTGTGGGGTATGCTCTCAGCACTTCCTGTCTCTTCAGTACCTGTACACTGACATTGTGGGGTATGCTCCCAGCACTTCCTGTCTCTTCAGTACCTGTAGGGTGACATTGTGGGGTATGCTCCCAGCACTTCCTGCCTCTTCAGTACCTGTAGGGTGACATTGTGGGGTATGCTCCCAGCACTTCCTGTCTCTTCAGTACCCGTAGGGTGACCTTGTGGGGTATGCTCTCAGCACTTCCTGTCTCTTCAGTACCTGTACACTGACATTGTGGGGTATGCTCCCAGCACTTCCTGTCTCTTCAGTACCCGTAGGGTGACATTGTGGGGTATGCTCCCAGCACTTCCTGTCTCTTCAGTACCTGTACGGTGACATTGTGGGGTATGCTCTCAGCACTTCCTGTCTCTTCAGTACCTGTACACTGACATTGTGGGGTATGCTCCCAGCACTTCCTGTCTCTTCAGTACCTGTACGGTGACATTGTGGGGTATGCTCTCAGCACTTCCTGTCTCTTCAGTACCTGTACACTGACATTGTGGGGTATGCTCCCAGCACTTCCTGCCTCTTCAGTACCTGTACACTGACATTGTGGGGTATGCTCCCAGCACTTCCTGTCTCTTCAGTACCTGTAGGGTGACATTGTGGGGTATGCTCCCAGCACTTCCTGTCTCTTCAGTACCTGTACACTGACATTGTGGGGTATGCTCCCAGCACTTCCTGTCTCTTCAGTACCTGTTGGGTGACATTGTGGGGTATGCTCCCAGCACTTACTGTCTCTTCAGTACCCGTAGGGTGACATTGTGGGGTATGCTCTCAGCACTTCCTGTCTCTTCAGTACCTGTACACTGACATTGTGGGGTATGCTCCCAGCACTTCCTGTCTCTTCAGTACCTGTAGGGTGACATTGTGGGGTATGCTCCCAGCACTTCCTGTCTCTTCAGTACCTGTACGGTGACATTGTGGGGTATGCTCTCAGCACTTCCTGTCTCTTCAGTACCTGTACACTGACATTGTGGGGTATGCTCCCAGCACTTCCTGTCTCTTCAGTACCTGTACACTGACATTGTGGGGTATGCTCCCAGCACTTCCTGTCTCTTCAGTACCTGTACACTGACATTGTGGGGTATGCTCTCAGCACTTCCTGTCTCTTCAGTACCTGTAGGGTGACATTGTGGGGTATGCTCTCAGCACTTCCTGTCTCTTCAGTACCTCTAGGGTGACATTGTGGGGTATGCTCCCAGCACTTCCTGTCTCTTCAGTACCTGTAGGGTGACATTGTGGGGTATGCTCCCAGCACTTCCTGTCTCTTCAGTACCTGCACTGTGACATTGTGGGGTATGCTCTCAGCACTTCCTGTCTCTTCAGTACCTGTAGGGTGACATTGTAGGGTATGCTCCCAGCACTTCCTGTCTCTTCAGTACCTGCACTGTGACATTGTGGGGTATGCTCCCAGCACTTCCTGTCTCTTCAGTACCTGCACTGTGACATTGTGGGGTATGCTCTCAGCACTTCCTGTCTCTTCAGTACCTGTTGGGTGACATTGTGGGGTATGCTCTCAGCACTTCCTGTCTCTTCAGTACCTGTAGGGTGACATTGTGGGGTATGCTCCCAGCACTTCCTGTCTCTTCAGTACCTGTACACTGACATTGTGGGGTATGCTCTCAGCACTTCCTGTCTCTTCAGTACCTGTACACTGACATTGTGGGGTATGCTCTCAGCACTTCCTGTCTCTTCAGTACCTGTACACTGACATTGTGGGGTATGCTCCCAGCACTTCCTGTCTCTTCAGTACCTGTAGGGCGACATTGTGGGGTATGCTCTCAGCACTTCCTGTCTCTTCAGTACCTGTACACTGACATTGTGGGGTATGCTCCCAGCACTTCCTGTCTCTTCAGTACCTGTAGGGTGACATTGTGGGGTATGCTCCCAGCACTTCCTGTCTCTTCAGTACCTGTACACTGACATTGTGGGGTATGCTCTCAGCACTTCCTGTCTCTTCAGTACCTGTACACTGACATTGTGGGGTATGCTCTCAGCACTTCCTGTCTCTTCAGTACCTGTACACTGACATTGTGGGGTATGCTCTCAGCACTTCCTGTCTCTTCAGTACCTGTACGGTGACATTGTGGGGTATGCCCTCAGCACTTCCTGTCTCTTCAGTACCTGTAGGGTGACATTGTGGGGTATGCCCTCAGCACTTCCTGTCTCTTCAGTACCTGTAGGGTGACATTGTGGGGTATGCTCCCAGCACTTCCTGTCTCTTCAGTACCTGTACTGTGACATTGTGGGGTATGCTCCCAGCACTTCCTGTCTCTTCAGTACCTGTACGGTGACATTGTGGGGTATGCTCCCAGCACTTCCTGTCTCTTCAGTACCCGTAGGGTGACATTGTGGGGTATGCTCTCAGCACTTCCTGTCTCTTCAGTACCTGTAGGGTGACATTGTGGGGTATGCTCTCAGCACTTCCTGTCTCTTCAGTACCTGTTGGGTGACATTGTGGGGTATGCTCCCAGCACTTCCTGTCTCTTCAGTACCTGCACTGTGACATTGTGGGGTATGCTCTCAGCACTTCCTGTCTCTTCAGTACCTGTTGGGTGACATTGTGGGGTATGCTCCCAGCACTTCCTGTCTCTTCAGTACCTGTTGGGTGACATTGTGGGGTATGCTCTCAGCACTTCCTGTCTCTTCAGTACCTGTAGGGTGACATTGTGGGGTATGCTCCCAGCACTTCCTGTCTCTTCAGTACCTGCACTGTGACATTGTGGGGTATGCTCTCAGCACTTCCTGTCTCTTCAGTACCTGTTGGGTGACATTGTGGGGTATGCTCCCAGCACTTCCTGTCTCTTCAGTACCTGTTGGGTGACATTGTGGGGTATGCTCTCAGCACTTCCTGTCTCTTCAGTACCTGTTGGGTGACATTGTGGGGTATGCTCCCAGCACTTCCTGTCTCTTCAGTACCTGCACTGTGACATTGTGGGGTATGCTCTCAGCACTTCCTGCCTCTTCAGTACCTGTACACTGACATTGTGGGGTATGCTCTCAGCACTTCCTGTCTCTTCAGTACCTGTAGGGTGACATTGTGGGGTATGCTCTCAGCACTTCCTGTCTCTTCAGTACCTGTACACTGACATTGTGGGGTATGCTCCCAGCACTTCCTGTCTCTTCAGTACCCGTAGGGTGACATTGTGGGGTATGCTCCCAGCACTTCCTGTCTCTTCAGTACCTGTACACTGACATTGTGGGGTATGCTCCCAGCACTTCCTGTCTCTTCAGTACCCGTAGGGTGACATTGTGGGGTATGCTCCCAGCACTTCCTGTCTCTTCAGTACCTGTACGGTGACATTGTGGGGTATGCTCTCAGCACTTCCTGTCCCTTCAGTACCTGTACACTGACATTGTGGGGTATGCTCTCAGCACTTCCTGTCTCTTCAGTACCTGTTGGGTGACATTGTGGGGTATGCTCTCAGCACTTCCTGTCTCTTCAGTACCTGTACACTGACATTGTGGGGTATGCTCTCAGCACTTCCTGTCTCTTCAGTACCTGTAGGGTGACATTGTGGGGTATGCTCTCAGCACTTCCTGTCTCTTCAGTACCTGTTGGGTGACATTGTGGGGTATGCTCTCAGCACTTCCTGTCTCTTCAGTACCTGTAGGGTGACATTGTGGGGTATGCTCCCAGCACTTCCTGTCTCTTCAGTACCTGTACACTGACATTGTGGGGTATGCTCTCAGCACTTCCTGTCTCTTCAGTACCTGTACGGTGACATTGTGGGGTATGCTCTCAGCACTTCCTGTCTCTTCAGTACCTGTAGGGTGACATTGTGGGGTATGCTCCCAGCACTTCCTGTCTCTTCAGTACCTGTAGGGTGACATTGTGGGGTATGCTCCCAGCACTTCCTGTCTCTTCAGTACCTGTACACTGACATTGTGGGGTATGCTCTCAGCACTTCCTGTCTCTTCAGTACCTGTACGGTGACATTGTGGGGTATGCTCTCAGCACTTCCTGTCTCTTCAGTACCTGTAGGGTGACATTGTGGGGTATGCTCCCAGCACTTCCTGTCTCTTCAGTACCTGTACGGTGACATTGTGGGGTATGCTCTCAGCACTTCCTGTCTCTTCAGTACCTGCACTGTGACATTGTGGGGTATGCTCTCAGCACTTCCTGTCTCTTCAGTACCTGTACGGTGACATTGTGGGGTATGCTCTCAGCACTTCCTGTCTCTTCAGTACCTGTACACTGACATTGTGGGGTATGCTCCCAGCACTTCCTGTCTCTTCAGTACCCGTAGGGTGACATTGTGGGGTATGCTCCCAGCACTTCCTGTCTCTTCAGTACCTGTACACTGACATTGTGGGGTATGCTCCCAGCACTTCCTGTCTCTTCAGTACCCGTAGGGTGACATTGTGGGGTATGCTCCCAGCACTTCCTGTCTCTTCAGTACCTGTACGGTGACATTGTGGGGTATGCTCTCAGCACTTCCTGTCCCTTCAGTACCTGTACACTGACATTGTGGGGTATGCTCTCAGCACTTCCTGTCTCTTCAGTACCTGTTGGGTGACATTGTGGGGTATGCTCTCAGCACTTCCTGTCTCTTCAGTACCTGTACACTGACATTGTGGGGTATGCTCTCAGCACTTCCTGTCTCTTCAGTACCTGTAGGGTGACATTGTGGGGTATGCTCTCAGCACTTCCTGTCTCTTCAGTACCTGTTGGGTGACATTGTGGGGTATGCTCTCAGCACTTCCTGTCTCTTCAGTACCTGTAGGGTGACATTGTGGGGTATGCTCCCAGCACTTCCTGTCTCTTCAGTACCTGTACACTGACATTGTGGGGTATGCTCTCAGCACTTCCTGTCTCTTCAGTACCTGTACGGTGACATTGTGGGGTATGCTCTCAGCACTTCCTGTCTCTTCAGTACCTGTAGGGTGACATTGTGGGGTATGCTCCCAGCACTTCCTGTCTCTTCAGTACCTGTAGGGTGACATTGTGGGGTATGCTCCCAGCACTTCCTGTCTCTTCAGTACCTGTACACTGACATTGTGGGGTATGCTCTCAGCACTTCCTGTCTCTTCAGTACCTGTACGGTGACATTGTGGGGTATGCTCTCAGCACTTCCTGTCTCTTCAGTACCTGTAGGGTGACATTGTGGGGTATGCTCCCAGCACTTCCTGTCTCTTCAGTACCTGTACGGTGACATTGTGGGGTATGCTCTCAGCACTTCCTGTCTCTTCAGTACCTGCACTGTGACATTGTGGGGTATGCTCTCAGCACTTCCTGTCTCTTCAGTACCTGTACACTGACATTGTGGGGTATGCTCCCAGCACTTCCTGTCTCTTCAGTACCCGTAGGGTGACATTGTGGGGTATGCTCCCAGCACTTCCTGCACATACATCTGTATTACCTGCTGGCAGAACAGTGAGTGCAGCGCTGGAGCATAACCCAGAGTATGGATGGGGATCGGATACATAGGGTATCACATATAGTATCGCTATCGCCCGCGCCATTTATCACATTTATTGCTAATTTAAACATGAATTACGGTGGTAGGGGGCGCCGCCGCGCAGTGTATGACGACATCGATCCGAAGCAATAAAATGTGATTTACTGAGAGAAGACAATTAACCCCCGAGACTCCACAAAATCTGAGGAATCAGAGACGATTAACCCCCGAGACTCCACGAACTCTGAGGAATCAGTGAGAAGACGATTAACCCCCGAGACTCCACAAAATCTGAGGAATCAGACGATTAACCCCCGAGACTCCACAAAATCTGAGGAGTCAGAGACGATTAACCCCCGAGACTCCACAAAATCTGAGGAATCAGACGATTAACCCCCGAGACTCCACGAACTGAGGATTCAGAGAGAAGACGATTAACCCCCGAGACTCCACAAAATCCGAGGAATCAGACGATTAACCCCCGAGACTCCACGAACTCTGAGGAATCAGAGACGATTAACCCCCGAGACTCCACAAAATCTGAGGAATCAGACGATTAACCCCCGAGACTCCACGAACTCTGAGGAATCAGAGAGAAGACGATTAACCCCCGAGACTCCACAAAATCTGAGGAATCAGAGAGAAGACGATTAACCCCCGAGACTCCACAAAATCTGAGGAATCAGAGACGATTAACCCCCGAGACTCCACAAAATCTGAGGAATCAGAGAGAAGACGATTAACCCCCGAGACTCCACAAAATCTGAGGAATCAGAGAGAAGACGATTAACCCCCGAGACTCCAAGAAATCTGAGGAATCAGAGAGAAGACAATTAACCCCCGAGACTCCACAAAATCTGAGGAATCAGAGATAAGACGATTAACCCCCGAGACGCCACAAAATCTGAGGAATCAGAGAAGACGATTAACCCCCGAGACTCCACAAAATCTGAGGATAAGAGAAGACGATTAACCCCCGAGACTCCACGAACTTTGAGGAATCAGAGATGATTAACCCCCGAGACTCCACAAAATCTGAGGAATCAGAGAAGACGATTAACCCCCGAGACTCCACAAAATCTGAGGAATCAAAGAAGACGATTAACCCCCGAGACTCCATGAAATCTGAGGAATCAGAGAGAAGATGATTAACCCCCGAGACTCCACGAAATCTGAGGAATCAGAGACGATTAACCCCTGAGACTCCATGAAATCTGAGGAATCAGAGAGAAGACGATTAACCCCCGAGACTCCACAAAATCTGAGGAATCAGAGATAAGACGATTAACCCCCGAGACGCCACAAAATCTGAGGAATCAGAGAAGACGATTAACCCCCGAGACTCCACAAAATCTGAGGAATCAAAGAAGACGATTAACCCCCGAGACTCCATGAAATCTGAGGAATCAGAGAGAAGATGATTAACCCCCGAGACTCCACGAAATCTGAGGAATCAGAGACGATTAACCCCTGAGACTCCATGAAATCTGAGGAATCAGAGAGAAGACGATTAACCCCCGAGACTCCACAAAATCTGAAGAATCAGATACGATTAACCCCCGAGACTCCACAAAATCTGAAGAATCAGATACGATTAACCCCCGAGACTCCACAAAATCTGAGAAATCAGAGAGCAGAAGATTAACCCCCGAGACTCCACAAAATCTGAGGAATCAGATACGATTAACCCCCGAGACTCCACAAAATCTGAGGAATCAGAGAGAAGACGATTAACCCCCGAGACTCCACAAAATCTGAGGAATCAGAGAGAAGACGATTAACCCTTGACATGACCCATTATTGAGTCTTATATTCAGCTTGACTTCTACTCTTATGATCACCACTGCCTATGATCTTCTGCTTTTAGGACCAGGAGGCTCCCTGCGGTGTTGTGTTTGGTGCGGATGCAGCGTTCTTACCTTTGGAGGTGCACTTGGCTCCATCTCAAACTTATCCGGAAACATTCTACACAAAGCCAAGTGTCTGCCGTGCATGTAGAACTGCAAAGAGGAAAACAGGAAGTTATACTGTGCACACATCTGTAAGTACACATCCAGCAGACAAGTTGTACTGTGCAGTATCTTTACATATACAATAAGAGAAGTTATACTGTGCAGTGTCTGAACATATTCAATAAGAGAAGTTGTACTGTGGGTGTCTGCACATAGAGAATAAGAGAAGTTGTACTCTGCAGTGTGTACATACAGAATGAGAGAAGTGATACTGTGCGGTGTCCATATATACAGAATAAGAAAAGTGATACTGTACGGTGTCTGTACATACAGAAGAAGAGAAGTTGTACTGTGCGGTTTCTGTAAATACTAAATAAGAGAAGTTGTACTGTGCGGTGTCCATACACATGCTATGGCGGTAGCTTACCCGGCCCAGGTACCTCCAGTCCAGCAGGTCAGACAGGCGTTCTGTGCGGTTCCTCTGGATGATTCTTTGGCGCCGCGATTGCTGACAGAAGGAATAGAGGAACTGTGTCAGCTGATTACACGACTCGTCCGGGGCTCGGAATCTCCGGTCCACAATGTAAATTCCTGTAAAACGTCCAAATAAATCCTAAACTACGTCTATTACAGTATAGAATGGGGGCGGAGTCCACAGCAGCACAGAGGAAATAAGGAGGAGTCCACAGCAGCACAGAGGAAATAAGGAGGAGTCCACAGCAGCACAGAGGAAATAAGGAGGAGTCCACAGCAGCACAGAGGAAATAAGGAGGAGTCCACAGCAGCACAGAGCACATAAGGAGGAGTCCACAGCAGCACAGAGGAAATAAGGAGGAGTCCACAGCAGCACAGAGCACATAAGGAGGAGTCCACAGCAGCACAGAGGAAATAAGGAGGAATCCACAGCAGCACAGAGGAAATAAGGAGGAGTCCACAGCAGCACAGAGGAAATAAGGAGGAGTCCACAGCAGCACAGAGGAAATAAGGAGGAGTCCACAGAAGCACAGAGGAAATAAGGAGGAGTCCACAGAAGCACAGAGGAAATAAGGAGGAGTCCACAGAAGCACAGAGGAAATAAGGAGGAGTCCACAGCAGCACAGAGGAAATAAGGAGGAGTCCACAGCAGCACAGAGGAAATAAGGAGGAGTCCACAGCAGCACAGAGGAAATAAGGAGGAGTCCACAGCAGCACAGAGGAAATAAGGAGGAGTCCACAGCAGCACAGAGGAAATAAGGAGGAGTCCACAGCAGCACAGAGGAAATAAGGAGGAGTCCACAGCAGCACAGAGGAAATAAGGAGGAGTCCACAGCAGCACAGAGGAAATAAGGAGGAGTCCACAGAAGCACAGAGGAAATAAGGAGGAGTCCACAGCAGCACAGAGGAAATAAGGAGGAGTCCACAGCAGCACAGAGGAAATAAGGAGGAGTCCACAGCAGCACAGAGGAAATAAGGAGGAGTCCACAGCAGCACAGAGGAAATAAGGAGGAGTCCACAGAAGCACAGAGGAAATAAGGAGGAGTCCACAGAAGCACAGAGGAAATAAGGAGGAGTCCACAGAAGCACAGAGGAAATAAGGAGGAGTCCACAGAAGCACAGAGGAAATAAGGAGGAGTCCACAGAAGCACAGAGGAAATAAGGAGGAGTCCACAGCAGCACAGAGGAAATAAGGAGGAGTCCACAGCAGCACAGAGGAAATAAGGAGGAGTCCACAGCAGCACAGAGGAAATAAGGAGAAGTCCACAGAAGCACAGAGGAAATAAGGAGAAATCCACAGCAGCACAGAGGAAATAAGGAGGAGTCCACAGCAGCACAGAGGAAATAAGGAGGAGTCCACAGCAGCACAGAGGAAATAAGGAGGAGTCCACAGCAGCACAGAGGAAATAAGGAGGAGTCCACAGCAGCACAGAGGAAATAAGGAGGAGTCCACAGCAGCACAGAGCACATAAGGAGGAGTCCACAGCAGCACAGAGGAAATAAGGAGGAATCCACAGCAGCACAGAGGAAATAAGGAGGAGTCCACAGCAGCACAGAGGAAATAAGGAGGAGTCCACAGCAGCACAGAGGAAATAAGGAGGAGTCCACAGCAGCACAGAGGAAATAAGGAGGAGTCCACAGCAGTACAGAGGAAATAAGGAGGAGTCCACAGCAGCACAGAGGAAATAAGGAGGAGTCCACAGCAGCACAGAGGAAATAAGGAGGAGTCCACAGCAGCACAGAGGAAATAAGGAGGAGTCCACAGCAGCACAGAGGAAATAAGGAGAAGTCCACAGCAGCAGAGAGGAAAGAAGGAGGAGTCCACAGCAGCACACAGGAAATAAGGAGGAGTCCACAGAAGCACAGAGGAAATAAGGAGGAGTCCACAGCAGCACAGAGGAAATAAGGAGGAGTCCACAGCAGCACAGAGGAAATAAGGAGGAGTCCACAGCAGCACAGAGGAAATAAGGAGGAGTCCACAGCAGCACAGAGGAAATAAGGAGAAGTCCACAGCAGCAGAGAGGAAATAAGGAGGAGTCCACAGCAGCACAGAGGAAATAAGGAGTAGTCCACAGAAGCACAGAGGAAATAAGGAGGAGTCCACAGCAGCACAGAGGAAATAAGGAGAAGTCCACAGCAGCACAGAGGAAATAAGGAGGAGTCCACAGCAGCACAGAGGAAATAAGGAGGAGTCCACAGCAGCACAGAGGAAAGAAGGAGGAGTCCACAGCAGCACAGAGGAAAGAAGGAGGAGTCCACAGCAGCACAGAGGAAATAAGGAGGAATCCACAGCAGCACAGAGGAAATAAGGAGGAATCCACAGCAGCACAGAGGAAATAAGGAGGAGTCCACAGCAGCACAGAGGAAATAAGGAGGAGTCCACAGCAGCACAGAGGAAATAAGGAGGAGTCCACAGCAGCACAGAGGAAATAAGGAGGAGTCCACAGCAGCACAGAGGAAATAAGGAGGAGTCCACAGCAGCACACAGGAAATAAGGAGGAGTCCACAGAAGCACAGAGGAAATAAGGAGGAGTCCACAGCAGCACAGAGGAAATAAGGAGGAGTCCACAGAAGCACAGAGGAAATAAGGAGGAGTCCACAGCAGCACAGAGGAAATAAGGAGGAGTCCACAGCAGCACAGAGGAAATAAGGAGGAGTCCACAGCAGCACAGAGGAAATAAGGAGGAGTCCACAGCAGCACAGAGCACATAAGGAGGAGTCCACAGAAGCACAGAGGAAATAAGGAGGAGTCCACAGCAGCACAGAGGAAATAAGGAGGAATCCACAGCAGCACAGAGGAAATAAGGAGGAGTCCACAGCAGCACAGAGGAAATAAGGAGGAGTCCACAGCAGCACAGAGGAAATAAGGAGGAGTCCACAGCAGCACAGAGGAAATAAGGAGGAGTCCACAGCAGCACAGAGGAAATAAGGAGGAGTCCACAGCAGCACAGAGGAAATAAGGAGAAGTCCACAGAAGCACAGAGGAAATAAGGAGAAGTCCACAGCAGCACAGAGGAAATAAGGAGGAATCTACAGCAGCACAGAGGAAATAAGGAGGAGTCCACAGCAGCACAGAGGAAATAAGGAGGAGTCCACAGCAGCACAGAGGAAATAAGGAGAAGTCCACAGAAGCACAGAGGAAATAAGGAGAAGTCCACAGCAGCACAGAGGAAATAAGGAGGAATCCACAGCAGCACAGAGGAAATAAGGAGGAGTCCACAGAAGCACAGAGGAAATAAGGAGGAATCCACAGCAGCACAGAGGAAATAAGGAGGAGTCCACAGCAGCACAGAGGAAATAAGGAGGAGTCCACAGCAGCACAGAGGAAATAAGGAGGAGTCCACAGCAGCACAGAGGAAATAAGGAGGAGTCCACAGCAGCACAGAGGAAATAAGGAGGAGTCCACAGCAGCACAGAGGAAATAAGGAGGAGTCCACAGCAGCACAGAGGAAATAAGGAGAAGTCCACAGAAGCACAGAGGAAATAAGGAGGAGTCCACAGAAGCACAGAGGAAATAAGGAGGAGTCCACAGCAGCACAGAGGAAATAAGGAGGAGTCCACAGAAGCACAGAGGAAATAAGGAGGAGTCTCTTACCGTACGCCGCCGGGTCAGCCACGTGTTCCTGCATGAAGCAGCCAAATCCGGAGAGGTTGGTGGTGACGCTGGGGATCCCCATCACGGTGCACTCAGCTGGAAGAGACCAATGATAGTCACCGACCCCGGACCACAACTCACCAGGTGTATATACCCCGGACCACAACTCACCAGGTGTATATGCCCCGGACCACCGCTCACCAGGTGTATATACCCTGGACCACAACTCACCAGGTGTATACACCCCGGACCACAACTCACCAGGTGTATATACCCCGGACCACCACTCACCAGGTGTATATACCCCGGACCACAACTCACCAGGTGTATATACCCCGGACCACAACTCACCAGGTGTATATACCCCGGACCACAACTCACCAGGTGTATATACCCCGGACCACAACTCACCAGGTGTATATACCCCGGACCACAACTCACCAGGTGTATATACCCCAGACCACTACTCATCAGGTGTATATATCCCGGACCACCATTCACCAGGTGTATATACCCCGGACCACAACTCACCAGGTGTATATAGCCCAGACCACTACTCATCAGGTGTATATATCCCGGACCACCATTCACCAGGTGTATATACCCCGGACCACAACTCACCAGGTGTATATACCCCGGACCACAACTCACCAGGTGTATATACCCCGGACCACAACTCACCAGGTGTATATACCCCGGACCACCACTCACCAGGTGTATATACCCCAGAGCACCACTCACCAGGTGTATATACCCCGGACCACAACTCACCAGGTATATATAACCCAGACCACAACTCACCAGGTGTATATACCCCGGACCATCACTCACCAGATGTATATAGCCCGGACCACCGCTCACCAGGTGTATATACCCCGGACCGCCACTCATCAGGTGTATATACCCCGGACCACAACTCACCAGGTGTATATACCCCGGACCACAACTCACCAGGTGTATATACCCCGGACCACAACTTATCAGGTGTATATACCCTGGACCACCACTCACCAGGTGTATATACCCCGGACCACCAGTCACCAGCTGTATATAACTCGGACCATCACTAACCAGGTGTATATACCTCAGACCACCACTCACCAGGTGTATATATCAGGGACCACCACTCATCAGGTGTATATACCCCGGACCACCAGTCACCAGGTGTATATAACTTTGACCACCACTCACCAGGTGTATATACCTCAGACCACCACTCACCAGGTGTATATACCCCAGACCACCACTCACCAGGTGTATATAACCCGGACCACAACTCACCAGGTATATATAACCCAGACCACAACTCACCAGGTGTATATACCCCGGACCACCACTCACCAGGTGTATATACCCCAGACCACCACTCACCAGGTGTATATACCTCGAACCACCACTCACCAGATGTATATATCACGGACCACTACTCACCAGGTGTATACACCCCAGACGACCACTCACCAAGTGTATATACCCCAGACCACAACTCATCAGGTGTATATACCCCGGACCACAACTCACCAGGTGTATATACCCCGGACCAAAACTCACCAGGTGTATATACCCCGGACCACCACTCATCAGGTGTATATACCCCGGACCACCGCTCACCAGGTGTATATACCCCGGACCACAACTCACCAGGTGTATATACCCCGGACCACCACTCACCAGGTGTATATACCCCGGACCACCACTCACCAGGTGTATATACCCCGGACCACCACTCACCAGGTGTATATACCCCGGACCACCACTCACCAGGTGTATATACCCCGGACCACAACTCACCAGGTGTATATACCTCAGACCACCACTCACCAGTTGTATATACCCCGGACCACAACTCACCAGGTGTATATAACCCAGAGCACCACTCACCAGGTGTATATACCTCGGACCACCACTCACCAGGTGTATATATCCCAGACCACCACTCACCAGGTGTATATATCCCAGACCACCATTCACCAGGTGTATATACCCCGGACCACAACTCACCAGGTGTATATACCCCGGACCACAACTCAACCGGTGTATATATCCCAAACCACCATTCACCAGGTGTATATACCCCGGACCACAACTCACCAGGTGTATATACCCCAAACCACCATTCACCAGGTGTATATAACCCGGACCACAACTCACCAGGTGTATATACCCCGGACCACAACTCACCAGGTGTATATACCCCGGACCACAACTCACCAGGTGTATATGCCCCGGACCACCACTCACCAGGTGTATATACCCCGGACCACAACTCACCAGGTGTATATGCCCCGGACCACCGCTCACCAGGTGTATATACCCTGGACCACAACTCACCAGGTGTATACACCCCGGACCACAACTCACCAGGTGTATATACCCCGGACCACCACTCACCAGGTGTATATACCCCGGACCACAACTCACCAGGTGTATATACCCCGGACCACAACTCACCAGGTGTATATACCTCGAACCACCACTCATCAGGTGTATATATCCTGGACCCCCACTCACCAGGTGTATATACCACAGACCACCACTCACCAGGTGTATATACCCTGGACCCCCACTCACCAGGTGTATATACCACAGACCACCACTCACCAGATGTATATACCCCGGACCACCACACACCAGGTGTATATACCTCGAACCACCACTCACCAGCTGTATATAACTCGGACCACCACTAACCAGGTTTATATACCTCAGACCACCACTCACCAGGTGTATATATCCCGGACCACCACTCACCAGGTGTATATACCCCGGACCACCACTCACCAGGTGTATATACCCCGGACCACAACTCACCAGGTGTATATACCTCAGACCACCACTCACCAGTTGTATATACCCCGGACCACAACTCACCAGGTGTATATAACCCAGACCACCACTCACCAGGTGTATATATCCCAGACCACCACTCACCAGGTGTATATATCCCAGACCACCATTCACCAGGTGTATATACCCCGGACCACAACTCACCAGGTGTATATACCCCGGACCACAACTCACCAGGTGTATATATCCCAAACCACCATTCACCAGGTGTATATACCCCGGACCACAACTCACCAGGTGTATATACCCCAAACCACCATTCACCAGGTGTATATACCCCGGACCACAACTCACCAGGTGTATATATCCCAGACCACCATTCACCAGGTGTATATAACCCGGACCACAACTCACCAGGTGTATATACCCCGGACCACAACTCACCAGGTGTATATACCCCGGACCACAACTCACCAGGTGTATATGCCCCGGACCACCACTCACCAGGTGTATATACCCCGGACCACCACTCACCAGGTGTATATACCCCGGACCACAACTCACCAGGTGTATATGCCCCGGACCACCGCTCACCAGGTGTATATACCCTGGACCACAACTCACCAGGTGTATACACCCCGGACCACAACTCACCAGGTGTATATACCCCGGACCACCACTCACCAGGTGTATATACCCCGGACCACAACTCACCAGGTGTATATACCCCGGACCACAACTCACCAGGTGTATATACCTCGAACCACCACTCATCAGGTGTATATATCCTGGACCCCCACTCACCAGGTGTATATACCACAGACCACCACTCACCAGGTGTATATACCCTGGACCCCCACTCACCAGGTGTATATACCACAGACCACCACTCACCAGATGTATATACCCCGGACCACCACACACCAGGTGTATATACCTCGAACCACCACTCACCAGCTGTATATAACTCGGACCACCACTAACCAGGTTTATATTCCTCAGACCACCACTCACCAGGTGTATATATCGAGGACCACCACTCATCAGGTGTATATACCCCGGACCACCAGTCACCAGGTGTATATAACTTTGACCACCACTCACCAGGTGTATATACCCCGGACCACCACTCACCAGGTGTATATACCCCGGACCATCACTCACCAGGTGTATATACCCCGGACCACCACTCACCAGGTGTATATACCTCGGACCACCGCTTACCAGGTGTATATACCTCAGACCACCACTCACCTGGTGTATATACCCCGGACCACAACTCACCAGATGCATATACCCCGGACGACCACTCACCAGATGTATATATCACGGACCACTACTCACCAAGTGTATATACCCATGACCACCACTCACCAGGTGTATATACCCCGGACCACCATTCACCAGGTGTATATACCCCGGACCACCACTCACCAAGTGTATATACCCCGAACCACCACTCACCAGGTGTATATACCCCGGACCACCTCTCACCAGGTGTATATACCTCGGACCTCCACTCACCAAGTGTATATACCCATGACCACCACTCACCAGGTGTATATACCCCAGACCACCACTCACCAGGTGTATATATCCTGGACCATCACTCACCAAGTGTATATACCCATGACCACCACTCACCAGGTGCATATACCCCGGATGACCACTCACCAGGTGTATATACCCCAGACCACAACTCACCGGGTGTATATACCCCAGACCACCACTCACCAGGTGTATATATCCTGGACCATCACTCACCAAGTGTATATACCCATGACCACCACTCACCAGGTGCATATACCCCGGATGACCACACACCAGGTGTATATATCCCGAACCACCACTCACCAGGTGTATATACCCCGGAACACCTCTCACCAGGTGTATATACCCCGGACCACCGCTCACCAGGTGTATATACCTCGGACCACCGCTCACCAGGTGTATATACCTCGGACCACCGCTCACAGGTGTATATACCCCGGACCACTACTCACCAGGTGTATATACCCCGGACCATCACTCACCAGGTGTATATACCCCGGACCACCACTCACCAGGTGTATATACCTCGGACCACCACTCACCAGGTGTATATACCCCGGACCACAACTCACCAGGTGTATATACCCCAGACCACCACTCACCAGGTGTATATACCCCGGACCATCACTCACCAGGTGTATATACCCCGGACCACCACTCACCAGGTGTATATACCCCGGACCCCCACTCACCAGGTGTATATACCTCGGACCACCACTCACCAGGTGTATATACCCCGGATGACCACTCACCAGGTGTATATATCCCGAACCACCACTCACAAGGTGTATATACCCCGGAACACCTCTCACCAGGTGTATATACCCCGGACCACCGCTCACCAGGTGTATATACCTCGGACCACCGCTCATAGGTGTATATACCCCGGACCACTACTCACCAGGTGTATATACCCCGGACCACCACTCACCAGGTGTATATACCCCGGACCACCACTCACCAGGTGTATATACCTCGGACCACCACTCACCAGGTGTATATACCCCGGACCACAACTCACCAGGTGTATATACCCCAGACCACCACTCACCAGGTGTATATACCACAGACCACCACTCACCAGGTGTATATACCCCGGACCACCACTCACCAGGTGTATATACCCCGGACCACCGCTCACCAGGTGTATATACCCCGGACCACCGCTCACCAGGTGTATATACCCCGGACCACCTCTCACCAGGTGTATATACCCCGGACCACCACTCACCAGGTGTATATACCCCGGACCACCACTCACCAGGTGTGTAACCCCAGGGCTCGTAGTATGATGGGAAGACTCCCAGGTGACAGCCTCGTACAAACTCCTCGTAGTCGAGTGGCAGGAGGGGACTGGTGGAGGAGAGGAACTCCGGGTGGATGATCACCTGTGGGACATAAACAGGTCAGGACTGTCCCCTTGTGGACTCCCAAGTCCTATTATCCAGGACCCCAATATGGGGAAAGAATCAGACAAGGTTCAGGAATCAGTCACCGACCTTCACTCTGTCCGTGCGGCTGTTAAAGAGGCCGATCCGCCGCACTGTGTTCAGGATGGGATCGGAGGAGTCGTCCAACATGTTGTGTGTGGTGACCGGAGGAAGAGACTGGCGCTAAGAGACACAAAGGATATAAGGGACACGCTGAATATAAGAGACACGCTGGATATAAGGGACACGCTGAATATAAGAGACACGCTGGATATAGGGACACGCTGAATATAAGAGACACAAAGGATATAAGGGACACGCTGAATATAAGAGACACGCTGAATATAAGGGACACGCTGAATATAAGGGACACGCTGAATATAAGAGACACGCTGGATATAAGGGACACGCTGAATATAAGAGACACGCTGGATATAAGGGACACGCTGAATATAAGGGACACGCTGGATATAAGGGACACACTGGATATAAGGGACACGCTGAATATAAGAGACACGCTGAATATAAGGGACACGCTGGATATAAGGGACACGCTGAATATAAGGGACACACTGGATATAAGAGACACACTGGATATAAGGGACACACTGGATATAAGAGACACACTGGATATAAGGGACACGCTGAATATAAGGGACACACTGGATATAAGGGACACACTGGATATAAGATACACGCTGGATATAAGGGACACGCTGAATATAAGGGACACGCTGAATATAAGGGACACACTGAATATAAGGGACACGCTGGATATAAGGGACACGCTGAATATAAGGGATACGCTGGATATAAGGGACATACTGAATATAAGGGACACACTGAATATAAGAGACACACAGAATATAAGGGACACGCTGGATATAAGGGACTCACTGGATATAAGGGACTCACTGGATATAAGGGACACACTGGATACAAGAGACACACTGGATATAAGGGACACACTGGATATAAGGGACACACTGAATATAAGGGACACACTGGATATAAGGGACACACTGGATATAAGGGACACACTGGATATAAGGGACACACTGGATATAAGGGACACACTGAATATAAGGGACACGCTGGATATAAGGGACACATTGAATATAAGGGACACGCTGAATATAAGGGACACGCTGAATATAAGGGACACACTGAATATAAGAGACACACTGAATATAAGAGACACACTGGATATAAGGGACATACTGAATATAAAGGACACACTGGATGTAAGGGACACGCTGAATATAAGAGACACGCTGAATATAAGAGACACGCTGAATATAAGGTACACGCTGGATGTAAGGGACACGCTGGATGTAAGGGACACGCTGGATATAAGGGACACACTGGATATAAGGGACACGCTGAATATAAGGGACACGCTGAATATAAGGGACACGCTGGATGTAAGGGACACGCTGGATATAAGGGACACACTAGACAAAAGGGACACGCTGGATATAGGGGATACGCTGAATATAAGGGACACGCTGGATGTAAGGGACACGCTGAATATAAGGGACACGCTGAATATAAGGGACACGCTGGATATATGGGACACGCTAGACATAGGTGATGCGCTGAATATAAGGGACACGCTGGATATAGGGGACACGCTGGATTTAAGGGACACGCTGGATAAAGGGGAAAGGCTGGATATAGGGGACACGCTGGATGTAAGGGACACGCTGAATATAAGGGACAAGCTGGATATAAGGGACACGGCGGATATATGGGACACACTGAATGTAAAGGTGGGCATGCTGGATATAAGGGACATACTGAATATAAGGGACACACTGGATATAAGGGACACACTGAATATAAGGGACACACTGGATATAAGGGACTCGCTGAATATAAGGGACACACTGGATATAAGGACACGCTGAATATAAGGGACATGCTGAATGTAAGGGGAAGCACGCTGCATATACAATAAGGAACAGGCTGGATATAAGGGATACGCTGGATATAAGGGACACGCTAAATATAAGGGACATGCTGGATATAAGTGACATGCTGAATATAAGGGACACGCTAAATAGAAGGGACACTGGATATAAGGGACACGCTGAATTTAATGGACATGCTGGATATAAGGGACACACTGAATATAAGGGACGCACTATTATATGTCCATTGTATAAAGAGGATATTATAGAACACTGTATATTGTATACTGTATAGAGGTGTTATATAGGGAACTGTTATGTGTATACTGTATAGAGGTGTTATATAGGGCACTTTTATGTGTATATTGTATAGAGGTGTTATATAGGGCACTGTTATGTGTATACTGTGTAGAGGTGTTATGTAGGGAACTGTTATGTGTATACTGTATAGAGGTGTTATATAGGGCACTGCTATGTGTATACTGTATAGAGGTGTTATATAGGGCACTGTTATGTGCATACTGTATAGAGGTGTTATATAGGGCACTGTTATGTGTATACTGTATAGAGGTGTTATATAGGGCACTGTTATGTGTATACTGTATAGAGGTGTTATATAGGGCACTGCTATGTGTATACTGTATAGAGGTGTTATATAGGGCACTGCTATGTGTATACTGTATAGAGGTGTTATATAGGGAACTGTTATGTGTATACTGTATAGAGGTGTTATATAGGGCACTTTTATGTGTATATTGTATAGAGGTGTTATATAGGGCACTGTTATGTGTATACTGTATAGAGGTGTTATATAGGGCACTGCTATGTGTATACTGTATAGAGGTGTAATATAGGGCACTGTTATGTGCATACTGTATAGAGGTGTTATATAGGGCACTGTTATGTGCATACTGTATAGAGGTGTTATATAGGGCACTGTTATGTGCATACTGTATAGAGGTGTTATATAGGGCACTGTTATGTGTATACTGTATAGAGGTGTTATATAGGGCACTGTTATGTGCATACTGTATAGAGGTGTTATATAGGGCACTGTTATGTGTATACTGTATAGAGGTGTTATATAGGGAACTGTTATGTGCATACTGTATAGAGGTGTTATATAGGGAACTGTTATGTGTATACTGTATAGAGGTGTTATATAGGGAACTGTTATGTGTATACTGTATAGAGGTGTTATATAGGGAACTGTTATGTGTATACTGTATAGAGGCGTTATATAGGGAACTGTTATGTGTATACTGTATAGAGGTGTTATATAGGGCACTTTTATGTGTATATTGTATAGAGGTGTTATATAGGGCACTGTTATGTGTATACTGTATAGAGGTGTTATATAGGGCACTGTTATGTGTATACTGTATAGAGGTGTTATATAGGACACTGTTATGTGTATACTGTATAGAGGTGTTATATAGGGCACTGTTATGTGTATACTGTATAGAGGTGTTATATAGGGCACTGTTATGTGTATACTGTATAGAGGTGTTATATAGGGCACTGTTATGTGTATACTGTATAGAGGTGTTATATAGGGAACTGTTATGTGTATACTGTATAGAGGTGTTATATAGGGAACTGTTATGTGTATACTGTATAGAGGTGTTATATAGGGCACTGTTATGTGTATACTGTATAGAGGTGTTATATAGGGCACTGTTATGTGTATACTGTATAGAGGTGCTATATAGGGAACTGTTATGTGTATACTGTATAGAGGTGTTATATAGGGCACTGTTATGTGTATACTGTATAGAGGTGTTATATAGGGCACTGTTATGTGTATACTGTATAGAGGTGTTATATAGGGCACTGTTATATGTATACTGTATAGAGGTGTTATATAGGGAACTGTTATGTGTATACTGTATAGAGGTGTTATATAGGACACTGTTATGTGTATACTGTATAGAGGTGTTATATAGGGCACTGTTATGTGTATACTGTATAGAGGTGTTATATAGGGCACTGTTATGTGTATACTGTATAGAGGTGTTATATAGGGCACTGTTATGTGTATACTGTATAGAGGTGTTATATAGGGAAGTGTTATGTGTATACTGTATATAGGTGTTATATAGGACACTGTTATGTGTATACTGTATAGAGGTGTTATATAGGGCACTGTTATGTGTATACTGTATAGAGGTGTTATATAGGGCACTGTTATTTGTATACTGTATAGAGGTGTTATATAGGACACTGTTATGTGTATACTGTATAGAGGTGTTATATAGAGAACTGTTATGTGTATACTGTATAGAGGTGTTATATAGGGCACTGCTATGTGTATACTGTATAGAGGTGTTATATAGGGCACTGTTATATGTATACTGTATAGAGGTGTTATATAGGACACTGTTATATGTATACTGTATAGAGGTGTTATATAGGGAAGTGTTATGTGTATACTGTATAGAGGTGTTATATAGGGCACTGTTATGTGTATACTGTATAGAGGTGTTATATAGGGCACTGTTATGTGTATACTGTATAGAGGTGTTATATAGGGCACTGTTATGTGTATACGGTATAGAGGTGTTATATAGGGAAGTGTTATGTGTATACTGTATAGAGGTGTTATATAGGAAACTGTTATGTGTATATTGTATAGAGGTGTTATATAGGGAACTGTTCTGTGTATACTGCATAGAGGTGTTATATAGGGAACTGTTATGTGTATACGGTATAGAGGTGTTATATAGGGCACTGTTATGTGTATACTGTATGGAGGTGTTATATAGGACACTGTTATCTGTATACTGTATAGAGGTGTTATATAGGGCACTGTTATGTGTATACTGTATAGAGGTGTTATATAGGACACTGTTATCTGTATACTGTATAGAGGTGTTATATAGGGCACTGTTATATGTATACTGTATAGAGGTGTTATATAGGACACTGTTATGTGTATACTGTATAGAGGTGTTATATAGGGCACTGTTATGTGTATACTGTATAGAGGTGTTATATAGGGCACTGTTATGTGTACACTGTATAGAGGTGTTATATAGGGCACTGTTATGTGTATACTGTATAGAGGTGTTATATAGGGAACTGTTATGTGTATACTGTAAAGAGGTGTTATATAGGGAACTGTTATGTGTATACTGTATAGAGGTGTTATATAGGACACTGTTATGTGTATACTGTATGGAGGTGTTATATAGGGCACTGTTATGTGTATACTGTATGGAGGTGTTATATAGGACACTGTTATGTTTATACTGTATAGAGGTGTTATATAGGGCACTGTTATGTGTATACTGTATGGAGGTGTTATATAGGGCACTGTTATGTGTATACTGTATAGAGGTGTTATATAGGACACTGTTATGTGTATACTGTATAGAGGTGTTATATAGGGAACTGTTATGTGTATACTGTATAGAGGTGTTATATAGGACACTGTTATGTGTATACTGTATAGAGGTGTTATATAGGGCACTGTTATGTGTATACTGTATAGAGGTGTTATTTAGGACACTGTTATGTGTATACTGTATAGAGGTGTTATATAGGGAACTGTTATGTGTATACTGTATAGAGGTGTTATATAGGGAACTGTTATGTGTATACTGTATAGAGGTGTTATATAGGGCACTGTTATGTGTATACTGTATAGAGGTGTTATATAGGGAACTGTTATGTGTATGCTGTATAGAGGTGTTATATAGGGCACTGTTATGTGTATACTGTATAGAGGTGTTATATAGGGAACTGTTATATGTATACTGTATAGAGGTGTTATATAGGGAACTGTTATCTGTATACTGTATAGAGGTGTTATATAGGACACTGTTATGTGTATACTGTATAGAGGTGTTATATAGGACACTGTTATGTGTATACTGTATAGAGGTGTTATATAGGGCACTGTTATGTGTATACTGTATAGAGGCGTTATATAGGGCACTGTTATGTGTATACTGTATAGAGGTGTTATGTAGGGAACTGTTATGTGTATACTGTATAGAGGCGTTATATAGGGCACTGTTATGTGTATACTGTGTAGAGGTGTTATATAGGGAACTGTTATGTGTATAATGTATAGAGGTGTTATATAGAGCACTGTTATGTGTATACTGTATAGAGTTGTTATATAGGACACTGTTATGTGTATACTGTATAGAGGTGTTATATAGGGAACTGTTATGTGTATACTGTATACAGGTGTTATATAGGGCACTGCTATGTGTATACTGTATAGAGGGGTTATATAGGGAACTGTTATGTGTATACTGTATAGAGGTGTTATATAGGGCACTGTTATGTGTATACTGTATAGAGGTGTTATATAGGGCACTGTTATGTGTATACTGTATAGAGGTGTTATATAGGGAACTGTTATATGTATACTGTATAGAGGTGTTATATAGGGCACTGTTAGGTGTATACTCTATAGAGGTGTTATATAGGGCACTGTTATGTGTATACTGTATAGAGGTGTTATATAGGACACTGTAATGTGTATACTGTATAGAGGTGTTATATAGGGAACTGTTATGTGTATGCTGTATAGAGGTGTTATATAGGGAACTGTTATGTGTATACTGTATGGAGGTGTTATATAGGGCACTGTTATGTGTATACTGTATAGAGGTGTTATATAGGGTACTGTTATGTGTATACTGTATAGAGGTGTTATATAGGACACTGTTATGTGTATACTGTATAGAGGTGTTATATAGGACACTGTTATGTGTATACTGTATAGAGGTGTTATATAGGGCACTGTTATGTGTATACTGTATAGAGGTGTTATATAGGACACTGTTATGTGTATACTGTATAGAGGTGTTATATAGGGCACTGTTATGTGTATGCTGTATAGAGGTGTTATATAGGGCACTGTTATGTGCATACTGTATAGAGGTGTTATATAGGGAAGTGTTATGTGTATACTGTATAGAGGTGTTATATAGAGAACTGTTATGTGTATACTGTATAGAGGTGTTATATAGGGCACTGTTATGTGTATACTGTATAGAGGTGTTATATAGGGAAGTGTTATGTGTATACTGTATAGAGGTGTTATATAGGGAACTGTTATGTGTATACTGTATAGAGGCGTTATATAGGACACTGTTATGTGTATACTGTATAGAGGTGTTATATGGGGCACTGTTATATGTATACTATATAGAGGTGTTATATAGGGAAGTGTTATGTGTATACTGTATAGAGGTGTTATATAGGGAACTGTTATGTGTATACTGTATAGAGGTGTTATATAGGGAACTGTTATGTGTATACTGTATAGAGGTGTTATATAGGGCACTGTTATGTGTATACTGTATAGAGGTGTTATATAGGAAACTGTTATGTGTATACTGTATAGAGGTGTTATATAGGGCACTGTTATATGTATACTGTATGAAGGTGTTATATAGGGAACTGTTATGTGTATACTGTATAGAGGTGTTATATAGGGCACTGTTATATGTATACTGTATAGAGGTGTTATATAGGGCACTGTTATGTGTATACTGTATAGAGGTGTTATATAGGGAACTGTTATGTGTATACTGTATAGAGGTGTTATATAGGACACTGTTATGTGTATACTGTATAGAGGTGTTATATAGGGCACTGTTATGTGTATACTGTATAGAGGTGTTATATAGGACACTGTTATGTGTATACTGTATAGAGGTGTTATATAGGGCACTGTTATCTGTATACAGTATAGAGGTGTTATATAGGACACTGTTATGTGTATCCTGTATAGAGGTGTTATATAGGACACTTTTTATGTGTATACTGTATAGAGGTGTTATATAGGGAACTGTTATGTGTATGCTGTATAGAGGTGTTATATAGGGCACTGTCATGTGTATACTCTATAGAGGTGTTATATAGGGCACTGTTATATGTATACTGTATAGAGGTGTTATATAGGGCACTGTTATGTGTATACTGTATAGAGGTGTTATATAGGGCACTGTTATGTGTATACTGTATAGAGGTGTTATATAGGGCACTGTTATATGTATGCTGTATAGAGGTGTTATATAGGGCACTGTTATGTGTATACTGTATAGAGGTGTTATATAGGGCACTGTTATGTGTATACTGTATAGAGGTGTTATATAGGGCACTGTTATGTGTATACTGTATAGAGGTGTTATATAGGGAAGTGTTATGTGTATACTATATAGAGGTGTTATATAGGGCACTGTTATGTGTATACTGTATAGAGGTGTTATATAGGACACTGTTATGTGTATACTGTATAGAGGTGTTATATATGGAACTGTTATGTGTATACTGTATAGAGGTGTTATATAGGGCACTGTTATGTGTATACTGCATAGAGGTGTTATATAGGGTACTGTTATGTGTATACTGTATAGAGGTGTTATATAGGACACTGTTATGTGTATACTGTATAGAGGTGTTATATAGGACACTGTTATGTGTATACTGTATAGAGGTGTTATATAGGGCACTGTTATATGTATATTGTATAGAGCTGTTATATAGGACACTGTTATGTGTATACTGTATAGAGGTGTTATATAGGACACTGTTATGTGTATAATGTATAGAGGTGTTATATAGGACACTGTTATGTGTATACTGTATAGAGGTGTTATATAGGGCACTGTTATCTGTATACTGTATAGAGGTGTTATATAGGACACTGTTATGTGTATACTGTATAGAGGTGTTATATAGGACACTGTTATGTGTATCCTGTATAGAGGTGTTATATAGGGCACTGTTATGTGTATACTGTATAGAGGTGTTATATAGGACACTGTTATGTGTATACTGTATAGAGGTGTTATATAGGACACTGTTATGTGTATACTGTATAGAGGTGTTATATAGGACACTGTTATATGTATACTGTATAGAGGTGTTATATAGGACACTGTTATGTGTATCCTGTATAGAGGTGTTATATAGGACACTGTTATGTGTATACTGTGTAGAGGTGTTATGTAGGGAACTGTTATGTGTATACTGTATAGAGGTGTTATATAGGACACTGTTATGTGTATACTGTATAGAGGTGTTATATAGGGCACTGCTATGTGTATACTGTATAGAGGTGTTATATAGGACACTGTTATGTGTATACTGTATAGAGGTGTTATATAGGACACTGTTATGTGTATACTGTATAGAGGTGTTATATATGGAACTGTTATGTGTATACTGTATAGAGGTGTTATATAGGGCACTGTTATGTGTATACTGTATAGAGGTGTTATATAGGGTACTGTTATGTGTATACTGTATAGAGGTGTTATATAGGACACTGTTATGTGTATACTGTATAGAGGTGTTATATAGGACACTGTTATGTGTATACTGTATAGAGGTGTTATATAGGGCACTGTTATATGTATATTGTATAGAGCTGTTATATAGGACACTGTTATGTGTATACTGTATAGAGGTGTTATATAGGACACTGTTATGTGTATAATGTATAGAGGTGTTATATAGGACACTGTTATGTGTATACTGTATAGAGGTGTTATATAGGGCACTGTTATCTGTATACTGTATAGAGGTGTTATATAGGACACTGTTATGTGTATACTGTATAGAGGTGTTATATAGGACACTGTTATGTGTATCCTGTATAGAGGTGTTATATAGGGCACTGTTATGTGTATACTGTATAGAGGTGTTATATAGGACACTGTTATGTGTATACTGTATAGAGGTGTTATATAGGACACTGTTATGTGTATACTGTATAGAGGTGTTATATAGGACACTGTTATATGTATACTGTATAGAGGTGTTATATAGGGAACTGTTATGTGTATACGGTATAGAGGTGTTATATAGGGAAGTGTTATGTGTATACTGTATAGAGGTGTTATATAGGGAAGTGTTATGTGTATACTGTATAGAGGTGTTATATAGGGCACTGTTATGTGTATACTGTATAGAGGTGTTATATAGGGCACTGTTATGTGTATACTGTATAGAGGTGTTATATAGGGCACTGTTATGTGTATACTGTATAGAGGTGTTATATAGGACACTGTTATGTGTATCCTGTATAGAGGTGTTATATAGGACACTGTTATGTGTATACTGTGTAGAGGTGTTATGTAGGGAACTGTTATGTGTATACTGTATAGAGGTGTTATATAGGACACTGTTATGTGTATACTGTATAGAGGTGTTATATAGGGCACTGCTATGTGTATACTGTATAGAGGTGTTATATAGGACACTGTTATGTGTATACTGTATAGAGGTGTTATATAGGACACTGTTATGTGTATACTGTATAGAGGTGTTATATAGGACACTGTTATGCGTATACTGTATAGAGGTGTTATATAGGGCACTGTTATCTGTATACTGTATAGAGGTGTTATATAGGGCACTGCTATGTGTATACTGTATAGAGGTGTTATATAGGGTACTGTTATGTGTATACTGTATAGAGGTGTTATATAGGGCACTGTTATGTGTATACTGTATAGAGGTGTTATATAGGGCACTGTTATGTGTATACTGTATAGAGGTGTTATATAGGGCACTGTTATCTGTATACTGTATAGAGGTGTTATATAGGACACTGTTATGTGTATACTGTATAGAGGTGTTATATAGGACACTGTCATGTGTATACTGTATAGAGGTGTTATATAGGGCACTGTTATGTGTATACTGTATAGAGGTGTTATATAGGGCACTGTTATATGTATATTGTATAGAGCTGTTATATAGGACACTGTTATGTGTATACTGTATAGAGGTGTTATATAGGACACTGTTATGTGTATACTGTATAGAGGTGTTATATAGGACACTGTTATGTGTATACTATATAGAGGTGTTATATAGGGCACTGTTATGTGTATACTGTATAGAGGTGTTATATAGGACACTGTTATGTGTATCCTGTATAGAGGTGTTATATAGGACACTGTTATGTGTATACTGTATAGAGGTGTTATATAGGACACTGTTATGTGTATACTGTATAGAGGTGTTATATAGGGCACTGTTATCTGTATACTGTATAGAGGTGTTATATAGGACACTGTTATGTGTATCCTGTATAGAGGTGTTATATAGGACACTGTTATGTGTATACTATATAGAGGTGTTATATAGGACACTGTTATGTGTATACTGTATAGAGGTGTTATATAGGACACTGTCATGTGTATACTGTATAGAGGTGTTATATAGGGCACTGTTATATGTATATTGTATAGAGCTGTTATATAGGACACTGTTATGTGTATACTGTATAGAGGTGTTATATAGGACACTGTTATGTGTATACTGTATAGAGGTGTTAATATAGGGCACTGTTATGTGTATGCTGTATAGAGGTGTTATATAGGGCACTGTTATGTGCATACTGTATAGAGGTGTTATATAGGGAAGTGTTATGTGTATACTGTATAGAGGTGTTATATAGAGAACTGTTATGTGTATACTGTATAGAGGTGTTATATAGGGCACTGTTATGTGTATACTGTATAGAGGTGTTATATAGGGAAGTGTTATGTGTATACTGTATAGAGGTGTTATATAGGGCACTGTTATGTGTATACTGTATAGAGGTGTTATATAGGGCACTGTTATGTGTATACTGTATAGAGGTGTTATATAGGGCACTGTTATCTGTATACTGTATAGAGGTGTTATATAGGACACTGTTATGTGTATACTGTATAGAGGTGTTATATAGGACACTGTCATGTGTATACTGTATAGAGGTGTTATATAGGGCACTGTTATGTGTATACTGTATAGAGGTGTTATATAGGGCACTGTTATATGTATATTGTATAGAGCTGTTATATAGGACACTGTTATGTGTATACTGTATAGAGGTGTTATATAGGACACTGTTATGTGTATACTGTATAGAGGTGTTATATAGGACACTGTTATGTGTATACTATATAGAGGTGTTATATAGGGCACTGTTATGTGTATACTGTATAGAGGTGTTATATAGGACACTGTTATGTGTATCCTGTATAGAGGTGTTATATAGGACACTGTTATGTGTATACTGTATAGAGGTGTTATATAGGACACTGTTATGTGTATACTGTATAGAGGTGTTATATAGGGCACTGTTATCTGTATACTGTATAGAGGTGTTATATAGGACACTGTTATGTGTATCCTGTATAGAGGTGTTATATAGGACACTGTTATGTGTATACTATATAGAGGTGTTATATAGGACACTGTTATGTGTATACTGTATAGAGGTGTTATATAGGACACTGTCATGTGTATACTGTATAGAGGTGTTATATAGGGCACTGTTATATGTATATTGTATAGAGCTGTTATATAGGACACTGTTATGTGTATACTGTATAGAGGTGTTATATAGGACACTGTTATGTGTATACTGTATAGAGGTGTTATATAGGGCACTGTTATGTGTATGCTGTATAGAGGTGTTATATAGGGCACTGTTATGTGCATACTGTATAGAGGTGTTATATAGGAAGTGTTATGTGTATACTGTATAGAGGTGTTATATAGAGAACTGTTATGTGTATACTGTATAGAGGTGTTATATAGGGCACTGTTATGTGTATACTGTATAGAGGTGTTATATAGGGAAGTGTTATGTGTATACTGTATAGAGGTGTTATATAGGGAACTGTTATGTGTATACTGTATAGAGGCGTTATATAGGACACTGTTATGTGTATACTGTATAGAGGTGTTATATGGGGCACTGTTATATGTATACTATATAGAGGTGTTATATAGGGAAGTGTTATGTGTATACTGTATAGAGGGTGTTATATAGGGAACTGTTATGTGTATACTGTATAGAGGTGTTATATAAGGGAACTGTTATGTGTATACTGTATAGAGGTGTTATATAGGGCACTGTTATGTGTATACTGTATAGAGGTGTTATATAGGAAACTGTTATGTGTATACTGTATAGAGGTGTTATATAGGGCACTGTTATATGTATACTGTATGAAGGTGTTATATAGGGAACTGTTATGTGTATACTGTATAGAGGTGTTATATAGGGCACTGTTATATGTATACTGTATAGAGGTGTTATATAGGGCACTGTTATGTGTATACTGTATAGAGGTGTTATATAGGGCACTGTTATATGTATACTGTATAGAGGTGTTATATAGGGCACTGTTATGTGTATACTGTATAGAGGTGTTATATAGGGCACTGTTATGTGTATACTGTATAGAGGTGTTATATAGGACACTGTTATGTGTATACTGTATAGAGGTGTTATATAGGGCACTGTTATCTGTATACTGTATAGAGGTGTTATATAGGACACTGTTATGTGTATCCTGTATAGAGGTGTTATATAGGGCACTGTTATGTGTATATTGTATAGAGGTGTTATATAGGGAACTGTTATGTGTATGCTGTATAGAGGTGTTATATAGGGCACTGTCATGTGTATACTCTATAGAGGTGTTATATAGGGCACTGTTATATGTATACTGTATAGAGGTGTTATATAGGGCACTGTTATGTGTATACTGTATAGAGGTGTTATATAGGGCACTGTTATGTGTATACTGTATAGAGGTGTTATATAGGGCACTGTTATGTGTATACTGTATAGAGGTGTTATATAGGGCACTGTTATATGTATGCTGTATAGAGGTGTTATATAGGGCACTGTTATGTGTATACTGTATAGAGGTGTTATATAGGGCACTGTTATGTGTATACTGTATAGAGGTGTTATATAGGGCACTGTTATGTGTATACTGTATAGAGGTGTTATATAGGGAAGTGTTATGTTGTATACTATATAGAGGTGTTATTATAGGGCACTGTTATGTGTATACTGTATAGAGGTGTTATATAGGACACTGTTATGTGTATACTGTATAGAGGTGTTATATATGGAACTGTTATGTGTATACTGTATAGAGGTGTTATATAGGGCACTGTTATGTGTATACTGTATAGAGGTGTTATATAGGGTACTGTTATGTGTATACTGTATAGAGGTGTTATATAGGACACTGTTATGTGTATACTGTATAGAGGTGTTATATAGGACACTGTTATGTGTATACTGTATAGAGGTGTTATATAGGGCACTGTTATATGTATATTGTATAGAGCTGTTATATAGGACACTGTTTATGTGTATACTGTATAGAGGTGTTTATATAGGACACTGTTATGTGTATAATGTATAGAGGTGTTATATAGGACACTGTTATGTGTATACTGTATAGAGGTGTTATATAGGGCACTGTTATCTGTATACTGTATAGAGGTGTTATATAGGGACACTGTTATGTGTATACTGTATAGAGGTGTTATATAGGACACTGTTATGTGTATCCTGTATAGCGGTGTTATATAGGGCACTGTTATGTGTATACTGTATAGAGGTGTTATATAGGACACTGTTATGTGTATACTGTATAGAGGTGTTATATAGGACACTGTTATGTGTATACTGTATAGAGGTGTTATATAGGACACTGTTATATGTATACTGTATAGAGGTGTTATATAGGACACTGTTATGTGTATCCTGTATAGAGGTGTTATATAGGACACTGTTATGTGTATACTGTGTAGAGGTGTTATGTAGGGAACTGTTATGTGTATACTGTATAGAGGTGTTATATAGGACACTGTTATGTGTATACTGTATAGAGGTGTTATATAGGGCACTGCTATGTGTATACTGTATAGAGGTGTTATATAGGACACTGTTATGTGTATACTGTATAGAGGTGTTATATAGGACACTGTTATGTGTATACTGTATAGAGGTGTTATATATGGAACTGTTATGTGTATACTGTATAGAGGTGTTATATAGGGCACTGTTATGTGTATACTGTATAGAGGTGTTATATAGGGTACTGTTATGTGTATACTGTATAGAGGTGTTATATAGGACACTGTTATGTGTATACTGTATAGAGGTGTTATATAGGACACTGTTATGTGTATACTGTATAGAGGTGTTATATAGGGCACTGTTATATGTATATTGTATAGAACTGTTATGTGTATACTGTATAGAGGTGTTATATAGGACACTGTTATGTGTATAATGTATAGAGGTGTTATATAGGACACTGTTATGTGTATACTGTATAGAGGTGTTATATAGGGCACTGTTTTCTGTATACTGTATAGAGGTGTTATATAGGACACTGTTATGTGTATACTGTATAGAGGTGTTATATAGGACACTGTTATGTGTATCCTGTATAGAGGTGTTATATAGGGCACTGTTATGTGTATACTGTATAGAGGTGTTATATAGGACACTGTTATGTGTATACTGTATAGAGGTGTTATATAGGACACTGTTATATGTATACTGTATAGAGGTGTTATATAGGACACTGTTATGTGTATCCTGTATAGAGGTGTTATATAGGACACTGTTATGTGTATACTGTGTAGAGGTGTTATGTAGGGAACTGTTATGTGTATACTGTATAGAGGTGTTATATAGGACACTGTTATGTGTATACTGTATAGAGGTGTTATATAGGGCACTGTTATGTGTATACTGTATAGAGGTGTTATATAGGGCACTGTTATGTGTATACTGTATAGAGGTGTTATATAGGGCACTGTTATGTGTATACTGTATAGAGGTGTTATATAGGGAAGTGTTATGTGTATACTATATAGAGGTGTTATATAGGGCACTGTTATGTGTATACTGTATAGAGGTGTTATATAGGACACTGTTATGTGTATACTGTATAGAGGTGTTATATATGGAACTGTTATGTGTATACTGTATAGAGGTGTTATATAGGGCACTGTTATGTGTATACTGTATAGAGGTGTTATATAGGACACTGTTATGTGTATCCTGTATAGAGGTGTTATATAGGGCACTGTTATGTGTATACTGTATAGAGGTGTTATATAGGACACTGTTATGTGTATACTGTATAGAGGTGTTATATAGGACACTGTTATATGTATACTGTATAGAGGTGTTATATAGGACACTGTTATGTGTATCCTGTATAGAGGTGTTATATAGGACACTGTTATGTGTATACTGTGTAGAGGTGTTATGTAGGGAACTGTTATGTGTATACTGTATAGAGGTGTTATATAGGACACTGTTATGTGTATACTGTATAGAGGTGTTATATAGGGCACTGTTATGTGTATACTGTATAGAGGTGTTATATAGGGCACTGTTATGTGTATACTGTATAGAGGTGTTATATAGGACACTGTTATGTGTATATAGAGGTGTTATATAGGGCACTGCTATGTGTATACTGTATAGAGGTGTTATATAGGACACTGTTATGTGTATACTGTATAGAGGTGTTATATAGGACACTGTTATGTGTATACTGTATAGAGGTGTTATATAGGACACTGTTATGTGTATACTGTATAGAGGTGTTATATAGGGCACTGTTATCTGTATACTGTATAGAGGTGTTATATAGGGCACTGCTATGTGTATACTGTATAGAGGTGTTATATAGGGCACTGTTATGTGTATACTGTATAGAGGTGTTATATAGGACACTGTTATGTGTATCCTGTATAGAGGTGTTATATAGGGCACTGTTATGTGTATACTGTATAGAGGTGTTATATAGGACACTGTTATGTGTATACTGTATAGAGGTGTTATATAGGACACTGTTATGTGTATACTGTATAGAGGTGTTATATAGGACACTGTTATATGTATACTGTATAGAGGTGTTATATAGGACACTGTTATGTGTATACTGTATAGAGGTGTTATATAGGGCACTGTTATCTGTATACTGTATAGAGGTGTTATATAGGACACTGTTATGTGTATACTGTATAGAGGTGTTATATAGGACACTGTCATGTGTATACTGTATAGAGGTGTTATATAGGGCACTGTTATATGTATATTGTATAGAGCTGTTATATAGGACACTGTTATGTGTATACTGTATAGAGGTGTTATATAGGACACTGTTATGTGTATACTGTATAGAGGTGTTATATAGGACACTGTTATGTGTATACTGTATAGAGGTGTTATATAGGGCACTGTTATCTGTATACTGTATAGAGGTGTTATATAGGACACTGTTATGTGTATCCTGTATAGAGGTGTTATATAGGACACTGTTATGTGTATACTATATAGAGGTGTTATATAGGACACTGTTATGTCTATACTGTATAGAGGTGTTATATAGGACACTGTTATATGTATACTGTATAGAGGTGTTATATAGGGCACTGTTATATGTATATTGTATAGAGCTGTTATATAGGACACTGTTATGTGTATACTGTATAGAGGTGTTATATAGGACACTGTTATGTGTATACTGTATAGAGGTGTTATATAGGGCACTGTTATGTGTATACTGTATAGAGGTGTTATATAGGACACTGTTATGTGTATACTGTATAGAGGTGTTATATAGGACACTGTTATGTGTATACTGTATAGAGGTGTTATATAGGACACTGTTATATGTATACTGTATAGAGGTGTTATATAGGACACTGTTATGTGTATCCTGTATAGAGGTGTTATATAGGACACTGTTATGTGTATACTGTGTAGAGGTGTTATGTAGGGAACTGTTATGTGTATACTGTATAGAGGTGTTATATAGGACACTGTTATGTGTATACTGTATAGAGGTGTTATATAGGGCACTGTTATATGTATATTGTAAAGAGCTGTTATATAGGACACTGTTATCTGTATACTGTATAGAGGTGTTATATAGGACACTGTTATGTGTATCCTGTATAGAGGTGTTATATAGGACACTGGTATGTGTATACTGTATAGAGGTGTTATATAGGACACTGTTATGTAAATACTGTATAGAGGTGTTATATAGGACACTTATGTGTATACTGTATAGAGGTGTTATATAGGGCACTGTTATCTGTATACTGTATAGAGGTGTTATATAGGACACTGTTATGTGTATCCTGTATAGAGGTGTTATATAGGACACTGTTATGTGTATACTGTATTGAGGTGTTATATAGGACACTTATGTGTATACTGTGTAGAGGTGTTATGTAGGGAACTGTTATGTGTATACTGTATAGAGGTGTTATATAGGACACTGTTATGTGTATCCTGTATAGAGGTGTTATATAGGGCACTGTTATGTGTATACTGTATAGAGGTGTTATATAGGACACTGTTATGTGTATACTGTATAGAGGTGTTATATAGAACACTGTTATGTGTATACTGTATAGAGGTGTTATATAGGACACTGTTATGTGTATACTGTATAGAGGTGTTATATAGGACACTGTTATGTGTATCCTGTATAGAGGTGTTATATAGGGCACTGTTATGTGTATACTGTATAGAGGTGTTATATAGGGCACTGCTATGTGTATACTGTATAGAGGTGTTATATAGGACACTGTTATGTGTATCCTGTATAGAGGTGTTATATAGGGCACTGTTATGTGTATACTGTATAGAGGTGTTATATAGGGCACTGCTATGTGTATACTGTATAGAGGTGTTATATAGGACACTGTTATGTGTATACTGTATAGAGGTGTTATATAGGGCACTGTTATGTGTATAATGTATAGAGGTGTTATATAGGACACTGTTATGTGTATACTGTATAGAGGTGTTATATAGGACACTGTTATGTGTATACTGTATAGAGGTGTTATATAGGACACTGTTATATGTATACTGTATAGAGGTGTTATATAGGGCACTGTTATGTGTATACTGTATAGAGGTGTTATATAGGACACTGTTATGTGTATACTGTATAGAGGTGTTATATAGGGAACTGTTATGTGTATACTGTATAGAGGTGTTATATAGGACACTGTTATGTGTATACTGTATAGAGGTGTTATATAGGGTACTGTTATGTGTATACTGTATAGAGGTGTTATATAGGGCACTGTTATGTGTATACTGTATAGAGGTGTTATATAGGGCACTGTTATGTGTATACTGTATAGAGGTGTTATATAGGGCACTGTTATGTGTATACTGTATAGAGGTGTTATATAGGGAACTGTTATCTGTATACTGTATAGAGGTGTTATATAGGACACTGTTATGTGTATACTGTATAGAGGTGTTATATAGGACACTGTTATGTGTATACTGTATAGAGGTGTTATATAGGGCACTGTTATATGTATATTGTATAGAGCTGTTATATAGGACACTGTTATGTGTATACTGTATAGAGGTGTTATATAGGACACTGTTATGTGTATACTGTATAGAGGTGTTATATAGGACACTGTTATGTGTATACTGTATAGAGGTGTTATATAGGGCACTGTTATCTGTATACTGTATAGAGGTGTTATATAGGACACTGTTATGTGTATCCTGTATAGAGGTGTTATATAGGACACTGTTATGTGTATACTGTGTAGAGGTGTTATGTAGGGAACTGTTATGTGTATACTGTATAGAGGTGTTATATAGGACACTGTTATGTGTATCCTGTATAGAGGTGTTATATAGGGCACTGTTATGTGTATACTGTATAGAGGTGTTATATAGGACACTGTTATGTGTATACTGTATAGAGGTGTTATATAGGGCACTGTTATGTGTATACTGTATAGAGTTGTTATATAGGACACTGTTATGTGTATACTGTATAGAGGTGTTATATAGAACACTGTTATGTGTATACTGTATAGAGGTGTTATATAGGACACTGTTATGTGTATACTGTATAGAGGTGTTATATAGGACACTGTTATGTGTATCCTGTATAGAGGTGTTATATAGGGCACTGTTATGTGTATACTGTATTGAGGTGTTATATAGGACACTTATGTGTATACTGTGTAGAGGTGTTATGTAGGGAACTGTTATGTGTATACTGTATAGAGGTGTTATATAGGACACTGTTATGTGTATCCTGTATAGAGGTGTTATATAGGGCACTGTTATGTGTATACTGTATAGAGGTGTTATATAGGACACTGTTATGTGTATACTGTATAGAGGTGTTATATAGAACACTGTTATGTGTATACTGTATAGAGGTGTTTATATAGGACACTGTTATGTGTATACTGTATAGAGGTGTTATATAGGACACTGTTATGTGTATCCTGTATAGAGGTGTTATATAGGGGCACTGTTATGTGTATACTGTATAGAGGTGTTATATAGGGCACTGCTATGTGTATACTGTATAGAGGTGTTATATAGGACACTGTTATGTGTATACTGTATAGAGGTGTTATATAGGGCACTGTTATGTGTATAATGTATAGAGGTGTTATATAGGACACTGTTATGTGTATACTGTATAGAGGTGTTATATAGGACACTGTTATGTGTATACTGTATAGAGGTGTTATATAGGACACTGTTATATGTATACTGTATAGAGGTGTTATATAGGGCACTGTTATGTGTATACTGTATAGAGGTGTTATATAGGACACTGTTATGTGTATACTGTATAGAGGTGTTATATAGGGAACTGTTATGTGTATACTGTATAGAGGTGTTATATAGGACACTGTTATGTGTATACTGTATAGAGGTGTTATATAGGGTACTGTTATGTGTATACTGTATAGAGGTGTTATATAGGGCACTGTTATGTGTATACTGTATAGAGGTGTTATATAGGGCACTGTTATGTGTATACTGTATAGAGGTGTTATATAGGGCACTGTTATCTGTATACTGTATAGAGGTGTTATATAGGACACTGTTATGTGTATACTGTATAGAGGTGTTATATAGGACACTGTTATGTGTATACTGTATAGAGGTGTTATATAGGGCACTGTTATATGTATATTGTATAGAGCTGTTATATAGGACACTGTTATGTGTATACTGTATAGAGGTGTTATATAGGACACTGTTATGTGTATACTGTATAGAGGTGTTATATAGGACACTGTTATGTGTATACTGTATAGAAGTGTTATATAGGGCACTGTTATCTGTATACTGTATAGAGGTGTTATATAGGACACTGTTATGTGTATCCTGTATAGAGGTGTTATATAGGACACTGTTATGTGTATACTGTGTAGAGGTGTTATGTAGGGAACTGTTATGTGTATACTGTATAGAGGTGTTATATAGGACACTGTTATGTGTATCCTGTATAGAGGTGTTATATAGGGTCACTGTTATGTGTATACTGTATAGAGGTGTTATATAGGACACTGTTATGTGTATACTGTATAGAGGTGTTATATAGGGCACTGTTATGTGTATACTGTATAGAGGTGTTATATAGGACACTGTTATGTGTATACTGTATAGAGGTGTTATATAGGACACTGTTATATGTATACTGTATAGAGGTGTTATATAGGACACTGTTATGTGTATCCTGTATAGAGGTGTTATATAGGACACTGTTATGTGTATACTGTATAGAGGTGTTATATAGGACACTGTTATATGTATACTGTATAGAGGTGTTATATAGGACACTGTTATGTGTATCCTGTATAGAGGTGTTATATAGGACACTGTTATGTGTATACTGTATAGAGGTGTTATATAGGGCACTGTTATGTGTATACTGTATAGAGGTGTTATATAGGACACTGTTATGTGTATACTGTATAGAGGTGTTATATAGGACACTGTTATATGTATACTGTATAGAGGTGTTATATAGGACACTGTTATGTGTATCCTGTATAGAGGTGTTATATAGGACACTGTTATGTGTATACTGTATAGAGGTGTTATATAGGGCACTGTTATGTGTATACTGTATAGAGGTGTTATGTAGGGAACTGTTATGTGTATACTGTATAGAGGTGTTATATAGGGCACTGTTATGTGTATACTGTGTAGAGGTGTTATGTAGGGAACTGTTATGTGTATACTGTATAGAGGTGTTATATAGGACACTGTTATGTGTATACTGTATAGAGGTGTTATATAGGGCACTGTTATGTGTATACTGTATAGAGGTGTTATATAGGGCACTGTTATGTGTATACTGTATAGAGGTGTTATATAGGGCACTGTTATCTGTATACTGTATAGAGGTGTTATATAGGACACTGTTATGTGTATACTGTATAGAGGTGTTATATAGGACACTGTTATGTGTATACTGTATAGAGGTGTTATATAGGGCACTGTTATATGTATATTGTATAGAGCTGTTATATAGGACACTGTTATGTGTATACTGTATAGAGGTGTTATATAGGACACTGTTATGTGTATACTGTATAGAGGTGTTATATAGGACACTGTTATGTGTATACTGTATAGAGGTGTTATATAGGGCACTGTTATCTGTATACTGTATAGAGGTGTTATATAGGACACTGTTATGTGTATCCTGTATAGAGGTGTTATATAGGACACTGTTATGTGTATACTGTGTAGAGGTGTTATGTAGGGAACTGTTATGTGTATACTGTATAGAGGTGTTATATAGGACACTGTTATGTGTATCCTGTATAGAGGTGTTATATAGGACACTGTTATGTGTATACTGTATAGAGGTGTTATATAGGACACTGTTATGTGTATACTGTATAGAGGTGTTATATAGGACACTGTTATATGTATACTGTATAGAGGTGTTATATAGGGCACTGTTATGTGTATACTGTATAGAGGTGTTATATAGGGCACTGTTATCTGTATACTGTATAGAGGTGTTATATAGGACACTGTTATGTGTATACTGTATAGAGGTGTTATATAGGACACTGTCATGTGTATACTGTATAGAGGTGTTATATAGGGCACTGTTATATGTATATTGTATAGAGCTGTTATATAGGACACTGTTATGTGTATACTGTATAGAGGTGTTATATAGGACACTGTTATGTGTATACTGTATAGAGGTGTTATATAGGACACTGTTATGTGTATACTGTATAGAGGTGTTATATAGGGCACTGTTATCTGTATACTGTATAGAGGTGTTATATAGGACACTGTTATGTGTATCCTGTATAGAGGTGTTATATAGGACACTGTTATGTGTATACTATATAGAGGTGTTATATAGGACACTGTTATGTGTATACTGTATAGAGGTGTTATATAGGACACTGTTATATGTATACTGTATAGAGGTGTTATATAGGGCACTGTTATATGTATATTGTATAGAGCTGTTATATAGGACACTGTTATGTGTATACTGTATAGAGGTGTTATATAGGACACTGTTATGTGTATACTGTATAGAGGTGTTATATAGGGCACTGTTATGTGTATACTGTATAGAGGTGTTATATAGGACACTGTTATGTGTATACTGTATAGAGGTGTTATATAGGGCACTGTTATCTGTATACTGTATAGAGGTGTTATATAGGACACTGTTATGTGTATACTGTATAGAGGTGTTATATAGGACACTGTTATGTGTATACTGTATAGAGGTGTTATATAGGGCACTGTTATATGTATATTGTATAGAGCTGTTATATAGGACACTGTTATGTGTATACTGTATAGAGGTGTTATATAGGACACTGTTATGTGTATACTGTATAGAGGTGTTATATAGGACACTGTTATGTGTATACTGTATAGAAGTGTTATATAGGGCACTGTTATCTGTATACTGTATAGAGGTGTTATATAGGACACTGTTATGTGTATCCTGTATAGAGGTGTTATATAGGACACTGTTATGTGTATACTGTGTAGAGGTGTTATGTAGGGAACTGTTATGTGTATACTGTATAGAGGTGTTATATAGGACACTGTTATGTGTATCCTGTATAGAGGTGTTATATAGGGCACTGTTATGTGTATACTGTATAGAGGTGTTATATAGGACACTGTTATGTGTATACTGTATAGAGGTGTTATATAGGGCACTGTTATGTGTATACTGTATAGAGGTGTTATATAGGACACTGTTATGTGTATACTGTATAGAGGTGTTATATAGGACACTGTTATATGTATACTGTATAGAGGTGTTATATAGGACACTGTTATGTGTATCCTGTATAGAGGTGTTATATAGGACACTGTTATGTGTATACTGTATAGAGGTGTTATATAGGACACTGTTATATGTATACTGTATAGAGGTGTTATATAGGACACTGTTATGTGTATCCTGTATAGAGGTGTTATATAGGACACTGTTATGTGTATACTGTATAGAGGTGTTATATAGGGCACTGTTATGTGTATACTGTATAGAGGTGTTATATAGGACACTGTTATGTGTATACTGTATAGAGGTGTTATATAGGACACTGTTATATGTATACTGTATAGAGGTGTTATATAGGACACTGTTATGTGTATCCTGTATAGAGGTGTTATATAGGACACTGTTATGTGTATACTGTATAGAGGTGTTATATAGGGCACTGTTATGTGTATACTGTATAGAGGTGTTATGTAGGGAACTGTTATGTGTATACTGTATAGAGGTGTTATATAGGGCACTGTTATGTGTATACTGTGTAGAGGTGTTATGTAGGGAACTGTTATGTGTATACTGTATAGAGGTGTTATATAGGACACTGTTATGTGTATACTGTATAGAGGTGTTATATAGGGCACTGTTATGTGTATACTGTATAGAGGTGTTATATAGGGCACTGTTATGTGTATACTGTATAGAGGTGTTATATAGGGCACTGTTATCTGTATACTGTATAGAGGTGTTATATAGGACACTGTTATGTGTATACTGTATAGAGGTGTTATATAGGACACTGTTATGTGTATACTGTATAGAGGTGTTATATAGGGCACTGTTATATGTATATTGTATAGAGCTGTTATATAGGACACTGTTATGTGTATACTGTATAGAGGTGTTATATAGGACACTGTTATGTGTATACTGTATAGAGGTGTTATATAGGACACTGTTATGTGTATACTGTATAGAGGTGTTATATAGGGCACTGTTATCTGTATACTGTATAGAGGTGTTATATAGGACACTGTTATGTGTATCCTGTATAGAGGTGTTATATAGGACACTGTTATGTGTATACTGTGTAGAGGTGTTATGTAGGGAACTGTTATGTGTATACTGTATAGAGGTGTTATATAGGACACTGTTATGTGTATCCTGTATAGAGGTGTTATATAGGACACTGTTATGTGTATACTGTATAGAGGTGTTATATAGGACACTGTTATGTGTATACTGTATAGAGGTGTTATATAGGACACTGTTATATGTATACTGTATAGAGGTGTTATATAGGGCACTGTTATGTGTATACTGTATAGAGGTGTTATATAGGGCACTGTTATCTGTATACTGTATAGAGGTGTTATATAGGACACTGTTATGTGTATACTGTATAGAGGTGTTATATAGGACACTGTCATGTGTATACTGTATAGAGGTGTTATATAGGGCACTGTTATATGTATATTGTATAGAGCTGTTATATAGGACACTGTTATGTGTATACTGTATAGAGGTGTTATATAGGACACTGTTATGTGTATACTGTATAGAGGTGTTATATAGGACACTGTTATGTGTATACTGTATAGAGGTGTTATATAGGGCACTGTTATCTGTATACTGTATAGAGGTGTTATATAGGACACTGTTATGTGTATCCTGTATAGAGGTGTTATATAGGACACTGTTATGTGTATACTATATAGAGGTGTTATATAGGACACTGTTATGTGTATACTGTATAGAGGTGTTATATAGGACACTGTTATATGTATACTGTATAGAGGTGTTATATAGGGCACTGTTATATGTATATTGTATAGAGCTGTTATATAGGACACTGTTATGTGTATACTGTATAGAGGTGTTATATAGGACACTGTTATGTGTATACTGTATAGAGGTGTTATATAGGGCACTGTTATGTGTATACTGTATAGAGGTGTTATATAGGACACTGTTATGTGTATACTGTATAGAGGTGTTATATAGGACACTGTTATGTGTATACTGTATAGAGGTGTTATATAGGACACTGTTATATGTATACTGTATAGAGGTGTTATATAGGACACTGTTATGTGTATACTGTATAGAGGTGTTATATAGGACACTGTTATATGTATACTGTATAGAGGTGTTATATAGGACACTGTTATGTGTATCCTGTATAGAGGTGTTATATAGGACACTGTTATGTGTATACTGTGTAGAGGTGTTATGTAGGGAACTGTTATGTGTATACTGTATAGAGGTGTTATATAGGGCACTGTTATGTGTATACTGTATAGAGGTGTTATATAGGGCACTGTTATGTGTATAATGTATAGAGGTGTTATATAGGACACTGTTATGTGTATACTGTATAGAGGTGTTATATAGGACACTGTTATGTGTATACTGTATAGAGGTGTTATATAGGACACTGTTATATGTATACTGTATAGAGGTGTTATATAGGGCACTGTTATGTGTATACTGTATAGAGGTGTTATATAGGACACTGTTATGTGTATACTGTATAGAGGTGTTATATAGGGAACTGTTATGTGTATACTGTATAGAGGTGTTATATAGGACACTGTTATGTGTATACTGTATAGAGGTGTTATATAGGACACTGTTATGTGTATACTGTATAGAGGTGTTATATAGGACACTGTTATATGTATACTGTATAGAGGTGTTATATAGGGCACTGTTATGTGTATACTGTATAGAGGTGTTATATAGGACACTGTTATGTGTATACTGTATAGAGGTGTTATATAGGGAACTGTTATGTGTATACTGTATAGAGGTGTTATATAGGACACTGTTATGTGTATACTGTATAGAGGTGTTATATAGGGTACTGTTATGTGTATACTGTATAGAGGTGTTATATAGGGCACTGTTATGTGTATACTGTATAGAGGTGTTATATAGGGCACTGTTATGTGTATACTGTATAGAGGTGTTATATAGGGCACTGTTATGTGTATACTGTATAGAGGTGTTATATAGGGCACTGTTATCTGTATACTGTATAGAGGTGTTATATAGGACACTGTTATGTGTATACTGTATAGAGGTGTTATATAGGACACTGTTATGTGTATACTGTATAGAGGTGTTATATAGGGCACTGTTATATGTATATTGTATAGAGCTGTTATATAGGACACTGTTATGTGTATACTGTATAGAGGTGTTATATAGGACACTGTTATGTGTATACTGTATAGAGGTGTTATATAGGACACTGTTATGTGTATACTGTATAGAGGTGTTATATAGGGCACTGTTATCTGTATACTGTATAGAGGTGTTATATAGGACACTGTTATGTGTATCCTGTATAGAGGTGTTATATAGGACACTGTTATGTGTATACTGTGTAGAGGTGTTATGTAGGGAACTGTTATGTGTATACTGTATAGAGGTGTTATATAGGACACTGTTATGTGTATCCTGTATAGAGGTGTTATATAGGGCACTGTTATGTGTATACTGTATAGAGGTGTTATATAGGACACTGTTATGTGTATACTGTATAGAGGTGTTATATAGGGCACTGTTATGTGTATACTGTATAGAGGTGTTATATAGGACACTGTTATGTGTATACTGTATAGAGGTGTTATATAGGACACTGTTATATGTATACTGTATAGAGGTGTTATATAGGACACTGTTATGTGTATCCTGTATAGAGGTGTTATATAGGACACTGTTATGTGTATACTGTGTAGAGGTGTTATGTAGGGAACTGTTATGTGTATACTGTATAGAGGTGTTATATAGGACACTGTTATGTGTATACTGTATAGAGGTGTTATATAGGGCACTGTTATGTGTATACTGTATAGAGGTGTTATATAGGGCACTGTTATGTGTATACTGTATAGAGGTGTTATATAGGGCACTGTTATCTGTATACTGTATAGAGGTGTTATATAGGACACTGTTATGTGTATACTGTATAGAGGTGTTATATAGGACACTGTTATGTGTATACTGTATAGAGGTGTTATATAGGGCACTGTTATATGTATATTGTATAGAGCTGTTATATAGGACACTGTTATGTGTATACTGTATAGAGGTGTTATATAGGACACTGTTATGTGTATACTGTATAGAGGTGTTATATAGGACACTGTTATGTGTATACTGTATAGAGGTGTTATATAGGGCACTGTTATCTGTATACTGTATAGAGGTGTTATATAGGACACTGTTATGTGTATCCTGTATAGAGGTGTTATATAGGACACTGTTATGTGTATACTGTGTAGAGGTGTTATGTAGGGAACTGTTATGTGTATACTGTATAGAGGTGTTATATAGGACACTGTTATGTGTATCCTGTATAGAGGTGTTATATAGGGCACTGTTATGTGTATACTGTATAGAGGTGTTATATAGGACACTGTTATGTGTATACTGTATAGAGGTGTTATATAGGACACTGTTATGTGTATACTGTATAGAGGTGTTATATAGGACACTGTTATATGTATACTGTATAGAGGTGTTATATAGGACACTGTTATGTGTATCCTGTATAGAGGTGTTATATAGGACACTGTTATGTGTATACTGTATAGAGGTGTTATATAGGACACTGTTATGTGTATACTGTATAGAGGTGTTATATAGGGCACTGTTATGTGTATAATGTAAAGAGGTGTTATATAGGACACTGTTATGTGTATACTGTATAGAGGTGTTATATAGGACACTGTTATGTGTATACTGTATAGAGGTGTTATCTAGGACACTGTTATATGTATACTGTATAGAGGTGTTATATAGGGCACTGTTATGTGTATACTGTATAGAGGTGTTATATAGGGCACTGTTATGTGTATAATGTATAGAGGTGTTATATAGGGCACTGTTATGTGTATACTGTATAGAGGTGTTATATAGGGAACTGTTATGTGTATACTGTAAAGAGGTGTTATATAGGGAACTGTTATGTGTATACTGTATAGAGGTGTTATATAGGACACTGTTATGTGTATACTGTATGGAGGTGTTATATAGGGCACTGTTATGTGTATACTGTATGGAGGTGTTATATAGGACACTGTTATGTGTATACTGTATAGAGGTGTTATATAGGGCACTGTTATGTGTATACTGTATGGAGGTGTTATATAGGGCACTGTTATGTGTATACTGTATAGAGGTGTTATATAGGGAACTGTTATGTGTATACTGTATAGAGGTGTTATATAGGACACTGTTATGTGTATACTGTATAGAGGTGTTATATAGGGCACTGTTATGTGTATACTGTATAGAGGTGTTATATAGGACACTGTTATGTGTATACTGTATAGAGGTGTTATATAGGGAACTGTTATGTGTATACTGTATAGAGGTGTTATATAGGGAACTGTTATGTGTATACTGTATAGAGGTGTTATATAGGGCACTGTTATATGTATACTGTATGAAGGTGTTATATAGGGAACTGTTATGTGTATGCTGTATAGAGGTGTTATATAGGGCACTGTTATATGTATACTGTATGAAGGTGTTATATAGGGAACTGTTATGTGTATGCTGTATAGAGGTGTTATATAGGGCACTGTTATGTGTATACTGTATAGAGGTGTTATATAGGGAACTGTTATATGTATACTGTATAGAGGCGTTATATAGGGCACTGTTATGTGTATACTGTATAGAGGTGTTATATAGGGAACTGTTATGTGTATACTGTATAGAGGCGTTATATAGGGCACTGTTATGTGTATACTGTGTAGAGGTGTTATATAGGGAACTGTTATGTGTATAATGTATAGAGGTGTTATATAGAGCACTGTTATGTGTATACTGTATAGAGGTGTTATATAGGACACTGTTATGTGTATACTGTATAGAGGTGTTATATAGGGAACTGTTATGTGTATACTGTATACAGGTGTTATATAGGGCACTGCTATGTGTATACTGTATAGAGGTGTTATATAGGGAACTGTTATGTGTATGCTGTATAGAGGTGTTATATAGGGAACTGTTATGTGTATACTGTATGGAGGTGTTATATAGGGCACTGTTATGTGTATACTGTATAGAGGTGTTATATAGGGTACTGTTATGTGTATACTGTATAGAGGTGTTATATAGGACACTGTTATGTGTATACTGTATAGAGGTGTTATATAGGACACTGTTATGTGTATACTGTATAGAGGTGTTATATAGGGCACTGTTATGTGTATACTGTATAGAGGTGTTATATAGGACACTGTTATGTGCATACTGTATAGAGGTGTTATATAGGGAAGTGTTATGTGTATACTGTATAGAGGTGTTATATAGAGAACTGTTATGTGTATACTGTATAGAGGTGTTATATAGGGAAGTGTTATGTGTATACTGTATAGAGGTGTTATATAGGGAACTGTTATGTGTATACTGTATAGAGGCGTTATATAGGACACTGTTATGTGTATACTGTATAGAGGTGTTATATGGGGCACTGTTATGTGTATACTATATAGAGGTGTTATATAGGGAAGTGTTATGTGTATACTGTATAGAGGTGTTATATAGGGAACTGTTATGTGTATACTGTATAGAGGTGTTATATAGGGCACTGTTATGTGTATACTGTATAGAGGTGTTATATAGGGCACTGTTATGTGTATACTGTATAGAGGTGTTATATAGGGCACTGTTATATGTATACTGTATGAAGGTGTTATATAGGGAACTGTTATGTGTATACTGTATAGAGGTGTTATATAGGGCACTGTTATATGTATACTGTATAGAGGTGTTATATAGGGCACTGTTATGTGTATACTGTATAGAGGTGTTATATAGGGAACTGTTATGTGTATACTGTATAGAGGTGTTATATAGGACACTGTTATGTGTATACTGTATAGAGGCGTTATATAGGGCACTGTTATGTGTATACTGTATAGAGGTGTTATATAGGACACTGTTATGTGTATACTGTATAGAGGTGTTATATAGGGCACTGTTATCTGTATACTGTATAGAGGTGTTATATAGGACACTGTTATGTGTATCCTGAATAGAGGTGTTATATAGGGAACTGTTATGTGTATACTCTATAGAGGTGTTATATAGGGCACTGTTATATGTATACTGTATAGAGGTGTTATATAGGGCACTGTTATGTGTATACTGTATAGAGGTGTTATATAGGGCACTGTTATGTGTATACTGTATAGAGGTGTTATATAGGGCACTGTTATATGTATGCTGTATAGAGGTGTTATATAGGGCACTGTTATGTGTATACTGTATAGAGGTGTTATATAGGGCACTGTTATGTGTATACTGTATAGAGGTGTTATATAGGGAAGTGTTATGTGTATACTATATAGAGGTGTTATATAGGGAACTGTTATGTGTATACTGTATAGAGGTGTTATATAGGGCACTGTTAGGTGTATACTCTACAGAGGTGTTATATAGGGCACTGTTATATGTATACTGTATAGAGGTGTTATATAGGGCTCTGTTATGTGTATACTGTATAGAGGTGTTATATAGGGCACTGTTATGTGTATACTGTATAGAGGTGTTATATAGGGCACTGTTATGTGTATACTGTATAGAGGTGTTATATAGGGCACTGTTATGTGTATACTGTATAGAGGTGTTATATAGGGCACTGTTATATGTATACTGTATAGAGGTGTTATATAGGGCACTGTTATGTGTATACTGTATAGAGGTGTTATATAGGGCACTGTTATGTGTATACTGTATAGAGGTGTTATATAGGGCACTGTTATGTGTATACTGTATAGAGGTGTTATATAGGACACTGTTATGTGTATCCTGTATAGAGGTGTTATATAGGACACTGTTATGTGTATCCTGTATAGAGGTGTTATATAGGACACTGTTATGTGTATACTGTATAGAGGTGTTATATAGGACACTGTTATGTGTATACTGTATAGAGGTGTTATATAGGGCACTGTTATATGTATACTGTATAGAGGTGTTATATAGGACACTGTTATGTGTATACTGTATAGAGGTGTTATATAGGACACTTTTATGTGTATACTGTATAGAGGTGTTATATAGGGAACTGTTATGTGTATGCTGTATAGAGGTGTTATATAGGGCACTGTTATGTGTATACTGTATAGAGGTGTTATATAGGGCACTGTTATATGTATACTGTATAGAGGTGTTATATAGGGCACTGTTATGTGTATACTGTATAGAGGTGTTATATAGGACACTGTTATGTGTATACTGTATAGAGGTGTTATATAGGACACTGTTATATGTATACGGTATAGAGGTGTTATATAGGGAACTGTTATGTGTATACTCTATAGAGGTGTTATATAGGGCACTGTTATATGTATACTGTATAGAGGTGTTATATAGGGCACTGTTATGTGTATACTGTATAGAGGTGTTATATAGGGCACTGTTATCTGTATACTGTATAGAGGTGTTATATAGGACACTGTTATGTGTATACTGTATAGAGGTGTTATATAGGACACTGTTATGTGTATACTGTATAGAGGTGTTATATAGGGCACTGTTATATGTATATTGTATAGAGCTGTTATATAGGACACTGGTATGTGTATACTGTATAGAGGTGTTATATAGGACACTGTTATGTGTATACTGTATAGAGGTGTTATATAGGACACTTATGTGTATACTGTATAGAGGTGTTATATAGGGCACTGTTATCTGTATACTGTATAGAGGTGTTATATAGGACACTGTTATGTGTATCCTGTATAGAGGTGTTATATAGGACACTGTTATGTGTATACTGTATAGAGGTGTTATATAGGACACTTATGTGTATACTGTGTAGAGGTGTTATGTAGGGAACTGTTATGTGTATACTGTATAGAGGTGTTATATAGGACACTGTTATGTGTATCCTGTATAGAGGTGTTATATAGGGCACTGTTATGTGTATACTGTATAGAGGTGTTATATAGGACACTGTTATGTGTATACTGTATAGAGGTGTTATATAGGACACTGTTATGTGTATACTGTATAGAGGTGTTATATAGGACACTGTTATATGTATACTGTATAGAGGTGTTATATAGGACACTGTTATGTGTATCCTGTATAGAGGTGTTATATAGGACACTGTTATGTGTATACTGTGTAGAGGTGTTATGTAGGGAACTGTTATGTGTATACTGTATAGAGGTGTTATATAGGACACTGTTATGTGTATACTGTATAGAGGTGTTATATAGGGCACTGCTATGTGTATACTGTATAGAGGTGTTATATAGGACACTGTTATGTGTATACTGTATAGAGGTGTTATATAGGGCACTGTTATGTGTATAATGTATAGAGGTGTTATATAGGACACTGTTATGTGTATACTGTATAGAGGTGTTATATAGGACACTGTTATGTGTATACTGTATAGAGGTGTTATATAGGACACTGTTATATGTATACTGTATAGAGGTGTTATATAGGGCACTGTTATGTGTATACTGTATAGAGGTGTTATATAGGACACTGTTATGTGTATACTGTATAGAGGTGTTATATAGGGAACTGTTATGTGTATACTGTATAGAGGTGTTATATAGGACACTGTTATGTGTATACTGTATAGAGGTGTTATATAGGGTACTGTTATGTGTATACTGTATAGAGGTGTTATATAGGGCACTGTTATGTGTATACTGTATAGAGGTGTTATATAGGGCACTGTTATGTGTATACTGTATAGAGGTGTTATATAGGGTACTGTTATGTGTATACTGTATAGAGGTGTTATATAGGGCACTGTTATGTGTATGCTGTATAGAGGTGTTATATAGGGCACTGTTATGTGTATACTGTATAGAGGTGTTATATAGGGCACTGTTATGTGTATACTGTATAGAGGTGTTATATATGGAACTGTTATGTGCATACTGTATAGAGGTGTTATATAGGACACTGTTATGTGTATACTGTATAGAGGTGTTATATAGGACACTGTTATATGTATACGGTATAGAGGTGTTATATAGGGCACTGTTATGTGTATACTATATAGAGGTGTTATATAGGGAACTGTTATGTGTATACTGTATAGAGGTGTTATATATGGAACTGTTATGTGTATACTGTATAGAGGTGTTATATAGGGAACTGTTATGTGTATACTGTATAGAGGTGTTATATAGGACACTGTTATGTGTATACTGTATAGAGGTGTTATATAGGACACTGTTATGTGTATACGGTATAGAGGTGTTATATAGGGCACTGTTATGTGTATACTATATAGAGGTGTTATATAGGGCACTGTTATGTGTACACTGTATAGAGGTGTTATATAGGGAACTGTTATGTGTATACTATATAGAGGTGTTATATAGGGAACTGTTATGTGTATCCTGTATAGAGGTGTTATATAGGACACTGTTATGTGTATACTGTATAGAGGTGTTATATAGGACACTGTTATATGTATACTGTATAGAGGTGTTATATAGGGCACTGTTATGTGTATACTGTATAGAGGTGTTATATAGGGCACTGTTATGTGTATACTGTATAGAGGTGTTATATAGGGCACTGTTATGTGTATACTGTATAGAGGTGTTATATAGGGCACTGTTATGTGTATACTGTATAGAGGTGTTATATAGGGCACTGTTATGTGTATACTGTATAGAGGTGTTATATAGGGCACTGTTATGTGTATACTGTATAGAGGTGTTATATAGGGCACTGTTATTTGTATACTGTATAGAGGTGTTATATAGGACACTGTTATGTGTATACTGTATAGAGGTGTTATATAGGGAACTGTTATGTGTATACTATATAGAGGTGTTATATAGGGCACTGTTATGTGTACACTGTATAGAGGTGTTATATAGGGAACTGTTATGTGTATACTGTATAGAGGTGTTATATAGGGAAATGTTATGTGTATACTGTATAGAGGTGTTATATAGGACACTGTTATGTGTATGCTGTATAGAGGTGTTATATAGGGCACTGTTATGTGTATACTGTATAGAGGTGTTATATAGGGCACTGTTATGTGTATCCTGTATAGAGGTGTTATATAGGACACTGTTATGTGTATACTGTATAGAGGTGTTATATAGGACACTGTTATGTGTATACTGTATAGAGGTGTTATATAGGACACTGTTATGTGTATACTGTATAGAGGTGTTATATAGGGCACTGTTATGTGTACACTGTATAGAGGTGTTATATAGGACACTGTTATGTGTATACTGTATAGAGGTTTTATATAGGGAACTGTTATGTGTATACTGTATAGAGGTGTTATGTAGGGCACTGCTATGTGTATACTGTATAGAGGTTTTATATAGGGCACTGTTATGTGTATACTATATAGAGGTGTTATATAGGGAAGTGTTATGTGTATACTGTATAGAGGTGTTATATATTGCACTGTCATGTGTATACTGTATAGAGGTGTTATATAGGGCACTGTTATGTGTATACTGTATAGAGGTGTTATATAGGACACTGTTATGTGTATACTGTATAGAGGTGTTATATAGGGCACTGTTATCTGTATACTGTATAGAGGTGTTATATAGGACACTGTTATGTGTATACTGTATAGAGGTGTTATATAGGGAACTGTTATATGTATACTGTATAGAGGTGTTATATAGGACACTGTTATGTGTATACTGTATAGAGGTGTTATATAGGGAACTGTTATGTGTATACTGTATAGAGGTGTTATATAGGACACTGTTATGTGTATACTGTATAGAGGTGTTATATAGGGAACTGTTATGTGTATACTGTATAGAGGTGTTATATAGGGCACTGCTATGTGTATACTGTATAGAGGTGTTATATAGGACACTTATGTGTATACTGTATAGAGGTGTTATATAGGGAACTGTTATGTGTATGCTGTATAGAGGTGTTATATAGGGCACTGTCATGTGTATACTGTATAGAGGTGTTATATAGTACACTGTTCTGTGTATACTGTATAGAGGTGTTATATAGGGCACTGTTATCTGTATACTGTATAGAGGTGTTATATAGGGAACTGTTATGTGTATACTGTATAGAGGTGTTATATAGGGCACTGTTATGTGTATACGGTATAGAGGTGTTATATATGGCACTGTTATGTGTATACTGTATAGAGGTGTTATATAGGACACTGTTATATGTATACGGTATAGATGTGTTATATAGGGCACTGTTATGTTTATACTGTATAGAGGTGTTATATAGGGCACTGTTATGTGTATACTGTATAGAGGTGTTATATAGGGCACTGTTATCTGTATACTGTATAGAGGTGTTATATAGGGCACTGTTATGTGTATACTGTATAGAGGTGTTATATAGGACACTGTTATGTGTATACGGTATAGATGTGTTATATAGGGCACTGTTATGTGTATACTGTATAGAGGTGTTATATAGGGCACTGTTATGTGTATACTGTATAGAGGTGTTATATAGGGCACTGTTATCTGTATACTGTATAGAGGTGTTATATAGGGCACTGTTATGTGTATACTGTATAGAGGTGTTATATAGGGCACTGTTATGTGTATACTGTATAGAGGTGTTATATAGGGCACTGTTATGTGTATACTGTATAGAGGTGTTATATAGGGCACTGTTATATGTATACGGTATAGATGTGTTATATAGGACACTTATGTGTATACTGTATAGAGGTGTTATATAGGGCACTGTTATGTGTATACTGTATAGAGGTGTTATATAGGGCACTCTAATGTGTATACTGTATAGAGGTGTTATATAGGGCACTGTTATATGTATACGGTATAGATGTGTTATATAGGGCACTGTTATGTGTATACTGTATAGAGGTGTTATATAGGGAACTGTTATATGTATACTGTATAGAGGTGTTATATAGGGCACTGTTATGTGTATACTGTATAGAGGTGTTATATAGAGCACTGTTATTTGTATACTGTATAGAGGTGTTATATAGGGCACTGTTATGTGTATACTGTATAAAGGTGTTATATAAGACACTGTTATATCTATACTGTATAGAGGTGTTATATAGGATACTGTTATGTGTATACTGTATAGAGGTGTTATTTAGGGCACTGTTATATTTATACTGTATAGAGGTGTTATATAGGGCACTGTTATGTGTATACTGTATAGAGGTGTTATGTAGGGAACTGCTATGTAGTGGTAATATATAGGGCACTGTAATGTAGTGGTAATATATAGGGCACTGTTATGTAGTGGTAATATATAGGGCACTGTTATGTAGTGGTAATATATAGGGCACTGTTATGTAGTGGTAATATATAGGGCACTGTTATGTAGTGGTAATATATAGGGCACTGTTTTGTAGTGGTAATATATAGGGCACTGTTATGTAGTGGTAATATATAGGGCACTGTTATGCAGTGGTAATATATAGGACACTGTTATGTAGTGGTAATATATAGGGCACTGTTATGCAGGGGTAAAATATAGGGCATTGTTATGTAGTGGTAATATATAGGGCACTGTTATATGTATACTGTATAGAGGTGTTATATAGGGAACTGGTATGTAGAGGTATTATATAGGGCACTGTTATGTAGTGGTAATATATAGGGCACTGTTATGTAGTGGTAATATATAGGGCACTGTTATGTAGTGGTAATATATAGGGCACTGTTATGTAGTGGTAATATATAGGGCACTGTTATGCAGTGGTAATATATAGGACACTGTTATGTAGTGGTAATATATAGGGCACTGTTATGCAGGGGTAAAATATAGGCCATTGTTATGTAGTGGTAATATATAGGGCACTGTTATGTAGTGGTAATATATAGGGCACTGTTATGTAGTGGTAATATATAGGGCACTGTTATGTAGTGGTTTTTATATAGGGCACTGTTATGTAAAGGTGTTATATAGGGCACTGTTATGTAGTGGTAATATATGGGGCACTGTTATGCAGTGGTAATATATAGGGCACTGTTATGCAGTGGTAATATATAGGGCACTGTTATGTAGTGGTAATATATAGGGCACTGTTATGTAGTGGTAATATATAGGGCACTGTTATGTAGTGGTTTTTATATAGGGCACTGTTATGTAAAGGTGTTATATAGGGCACTGTTATGTAGTGGTAATATATGGGGCACTGTTATGCAGTGGTAATATATAGGGCACTGTTATGCAGTGGTAATATATAGGGCACTGTTATGTAGTGGTAATATATAGGGCACTCCTATGTAGTGGTAATATATAGGGCACTGTTATGTAGTGGTAATATATAGGGCACTGTTATGTAGTGGTAATATATAGGGCACTGTTATGCAGTGGTAATATATAGGACACTGTTATGTAGTGATAATATATAGGGCACTGTTATGCAGGGGTAATATATAGGGCACTGTTATGTAGTGGTAATATATAGGGCATTGTTATGTAGTGGTAATATATAGGGCACTGTTATGTAGTGGTTTTATATAGGGCACTGTTATGTAGTGGTAATATACAGGGCACTGTTATGTAGTGGTAATATATAGGGCACTGTTATGTAGTGGTAATATATAGGGCACTGTTATGTAGTGGTAACATATAGGGCACTGTTATGTAGTGGTAATATATAGGGCACTGTTATGTAGTGGTAACATATAGGGCACTGTTATGTAGTGGTAATATATAGGGCACTGTTATGTAGTGGTAACATATAGGGCACTGTTATGTAGTGGTAATATATAGGGCACTGTTATGTAGTGGTAACATATAGGGCACTGTTATGTAGTGGTAATATATAGGGCACTGTTATGTAGTGGTAACATATAGGGCACTGTAATGTAGTGGTAATATATAGGGCACTGTTATGTAGTGGTAACATATAGGGCACTGTTATGTAGTGGTAATATATAGGGCACTGTAATGTAGTGGTAATATATAGGGCACTGTTATGTAGTGGTAACATATAGGGCACTGTTATGTAGTGGTAATATATAGGGCACTGTTATGTAGTGGTAATATATAGGGCACTGTTATGTAGTGGTAACATATAGGGCACTGTTATGTAGTGGTAACATATAGGGCACGGTTATGTAGTGGTAATATATAGGGCACTGTTATGTAGTGGTAACATATAGGGCACTGTTATGTAGTGGTAACATATAGGGCACTGTTATGTAGTGGTAATATATAGGGCACTGTAATGTAGTGGTAATATATAGGGCACTGTTATGTAGTGGTAATATATAGGGCACTGTTATGTAGTGGTAATATATAGGGCACTGTTATGTAGTGGTAATATATAGGGCACTGTTATGTAGTGGTAATATATAGGGCACTGTTATGTAGTGGTAATATATAGGGCACTGTTATGTACCTGTGTGGAGAATATCGCCCTCTTCATGATGCTCAGATCGTCTCGGTCCAGGATTTTGTTCATATCTGGTATTTCTCCCCTGATTAGAGATATATAATTACGTATATTCCCCCGAGGTATCGCATAGATAGCGCTATATCAGCAGATGAGGAATGGCGGCCATATTGCTCCACCCCTGGTATATTCCCCCGAGGTATCGCATAGATAGCGCTATATCAGCAGATGAGGAATGGCGGCCATATTGCTCCGCCCCTGGTATATTCCCCCGAGGTATCGCATAGATAGCGCTATATCAGCAGATGGGGAATGGCGGCCATATTGCTCCGCCCCTGGTATATTCCCCCGAGGTATCGCATAGATAGCGCTATATCAGCAGATGAGGAATGGCGGCCATATTGCTCCGCCCCTGGTATATCCCCCCTACGTATCGCATAGATAGCGCTATATCAGCAGATGAGGAATGGCGGCCATGTTGCTCCACCCCTGGTATATTCCCCCGAGGAATCGCATAGATAGCGCTATATCAGCAGATGAGGAATGGCGGCCATGTTGCTCCGCCCCTGGTATATTCCCCCTACGTATCGCATAGATAGCGCTATATCAGCAGATGTGGAATGGCGGCCATATTGCTCTGCCCCTGGTATATTCCCCCTACGTATCGCATAGATAGCGCTATATCAGCAGATGTGGAATGGCGGCCATATTGCTCCGCCCCTGGTATATCCCCCCTACGTATCGCATAGATAGCGCTATATCAGCAGATGAGGAATGGCGGCCATGTTGCTCCACCCCTGGTATATTCCCCCGAGGAATCGCATAGATAGCGCTATATCAGCAGATGAGGAATGGCGGCCATGTTGCTCCGCCCCTGGTATATTCCCCCTACGTATCGCATAGATAGCGCTATATCAGCAGATGTGGAATGGCGGCCATATTGCTCCGCCCCTGGTATATTCCCCCGAGGTATTGCATAGATAGCGCTATATCAGCAGATGAGGAATGGCGGCCATATTGCTCCGCCCCTGGTATATCCCCCCTACGTATCGCATAGATAGCGCTATATCAGCAGATGAGGAATGGCGGCCATGTTGCTCCACCCCTGGTATATTCCCCCGAGGAATCGCATAGATAGCGCTATATCAGCAGATGAGGAATGGCGGCCATGTTGCTCCGCCCCTGGTATATTCCCCCTACGTATCGCATAGATAGCGCTATATCAGCAGATGGGGAATGGCGGCCATATTGCTCCGCCCCTGGTATATTCCCCCGAGGTATCGCATAGATAGTACTATATCAGCAGATGGGGAATGGCGGCCATATTGCTCCGCCCCTGGTATATTCCCCCGAGGTATCGCATAGATAGCGCTATATCAGCAGATGGGGAATGGCGGCCATATTGCTCCGCCCCTGGTATATTCCCTCCAAGTATCGCATAGATAGTACTATATCAGCAGATGAGGAATGGCGGCCATGTTGCTCCGCCCCTGGTATATTCCCCCGAGGAATCGCATAGATAGCGCTATATCAGCAGATGAGGAATGGCGGCCATATTGCTCCGCCCCTGGTATATCCCCCCCAAGTATCGCATAGATAGCGCTAAATCAGAAGATGAGGAATGGCGGCCATATTGCTCCGCCCCTGGTATATTCCCCCTACGTATCGCATAGATAGCGCTATATCAGCAGATGAGGAATGGCGGCCATATTGCTCCCCCCCTGGTATATCCCCCCCAAGTATCGCATAGATAGCGCTAAATCAGCAGATGGGGAATGGCGGCCATATTGCTCCGCCCCTGGTATATCCCCCCCAAGTATCGCATAGATAGCACTATATCAGCAGATGAGGAATGGCGGCCATATTGCTCCGCCCCTGGTATATTCCCCCTACGTATCGCATAGATAGCGCTATATCAGCAGATGAGGAATGGCGGCCATATTGCTCCGCCCCTGGTATATTCCCCCTATGTATCGCATAGATAGTGCTATATCAGCAGATGGGGAATGGCGGCCATATTGCTCCGCCCCTGGTATATTCCCCCCAAGTATCGCATAGATAGCGCTATATCAGCAGATGAGGAATGGCGGCCATATTGCTCCGCCCCTGGTATATTCCCCCGAGGTATCGCATAGATAGCTCTATATCAGCAGATGGGGAATGGCAGCCATATTGCTCCGCCCCTGGTATATTCCCCCTATGTATCGCATAGATAGTGCTATATCAGCAGATGGGGAATGGCGGCCATATTGCTCTGCCCCTGGTATATTCCCCCCAAGTATCGCATAGATAGCGCTATATCAGCAGATGGGGAATGGCGGCCATATTGCTCTGCCCCTGGTATATTCCCCCGAGGTATCGCATAGATAGCGCTATATCAGCAGATGGGGAATGGCGGCCATATTGCTCCGCCCCTGGTATATTCCCCCCAAGTATCGGATAGATAGCGCTAAATCAGAAGATGAGGAATGGCGGCCATATTGCTCCACCCCTGGTATATTCCCCCCAAGTATTGCATAGATAGCGCTATATCAGCAGATGAGGAATGGCGGCCATATTGCTCCGCCCCTGGTATATTCCCCCTACGTATCGCATAGATAGTACTATATCAGCAGATGAGGAATGGCGGCCATATTGCTCCACCCCTGGTATATTCCCCCGAGGTATCGCATAGATAGCTCTATATCAGCAGATGTGGAATGGCATCCATATTGCTCCGCCCCTGGTATATTCCCCCTATGTATCGCATAGATAGCGCTATATCAGCAGATGAGGAATGGCGGCCATATTGCTCCGCCCCTGGTATATTCCCCCCCAAGTATCGCATAGATAGCGCTATATCAGCAGATGGGGAATGGCGGCCATTTTGCTCCGCCCCTGGTATATTCCCCAAGTATCGCATAGATAGCGCTATATCAGCAGATGAGGAATGGCGGCCATATTGCTCCGCCCCTGGTATATTCCCCCGAGGTATCGCATAGATAGCGCTCTATCAGCAGATGAGGAATGGCGGCCATGTTGCTCCGCCCCTGGTATATTCCCCCTATGTATCGCATAGATAGCTCTATATCAGCAGATGAGGAATGGCGGCCATGTTGCTCCGCCCCTGGTATATTCCCCCTATGTATCGCATAGATAGCGCTATATCAGCAGATGAGGAATGGCGGCCATATTGCTCCGCCCCTGGTATATTCCCCCTACGTATCGCATAGATAGCTCTTTATCAGCAGATGAGGAATGGCGGCCATATTGCTCCGCCCCTGGTATATTCCCCCTACGTATCGCATAGATAGCGCTATATCAGCAGATCAGGAATGGCGGCCATATTGCTCCTCCCCCCGGCCCTCACCTCAGCAGCGCTTCATACAACTTCTTCCCGAACTTCTCCTTCATGGTGTGAGCTGTGTCCCTGAGAAGAACACGTAATAATATATTATAATCTCCAATGAGAAGAGCGCCCCCCTGCCCAACAGGTGACACCGCGCAGGAGCGGGCCCTCACCACAGCTGCTTCCTGACCGCCTGACCCTTCAGCGTCTCCACATTGAAGTTATTCGTCTTCGTTGGCATTATAAAGAACACCACGACAGTGACATCACTGCGATGGACCTGCGCAGGGCGAGAGAGACGGTTATAATGTACGAGACATAATAAGTGTGAGCATAGAATAATATATAATTCATTACGATCCGCACCCGCAGCAGGAAGTTCAGCCGGGACAGGGACTCCAGAAAGATGTCCGCCCCTTTATTCATGTACTCGTAGCGTCCAGCGATGAAGAAGAACAGAGTCTTGTCCAGATTAAAGTCCAGGTGTCTGAGGAGAAGAGATGAGACCTGTCACCCTGAGAAGATCATGTATCAGGCTCATGTTATAGAGCAGGAGGAGCAAAGAAGATCCTGTATCGGGCTCATGTTATAGAGCAGGAGGAGCAGAGAAGATCATATATCAGGCTCATGTTATAGAGCAGGAGGAGCTAAGAAGATCATATATCAGGCTCATGTTATAGAGCAGGAGGAGCTGAGAAGATCATGTATCTGGCTCATGTTATAGAGCAGGAGGAGCAGAGAAGATCCTGTATCGGGCTCATGTTATAGAGCAGGAGGAGCTAAGAAGATCATATATCAGGCTCATGTTATAGAGCAGGAGGAGCTGAGAAGATCATGTATCTGGCTCATGTTATAGAGCAGGAGGAGCTGAGAAGATCATGTATCGGGCTCATGTTATAGAGCAGGAGGAGCTAAGAAGATCATATATCAGGCTCATGTTATAGAGCAGGAGGAGCTGAGAAGATCATGTATCGGGCTTACGTTATAGAGCAGGAGGAGCAGAGAAGATCCTGTATCGGGCTCATGTTATAGAGCAGGAGGAGCAGAGAAGATCATGTATCAGGCTCATGTTATAGAGCAGGAGGAGCAGAGAAGATCCTGTATCGGGCTCATGTTATAGAGCAGGAGGAGTTAAGAAGATCATGTATCAGGCTCATGTTATAGAGCAGGAGGAGCTAAGAAGATCATGTATCGGGCTCATGTTATAGAGCAGGAGGAGCTGAGAAGATCATGTATCGGGCTCATGTTATAGAGCAGGAGGAGCTAAGAAGATCATGTATCAAGCTCATGTTATAGAGCAGGAGGAGCTGAGAAGATCATGTATCGGGCTCATGTTATAGAGCAGGAGGAGCTAAGAAGATCATGTATCGGGTTCATGTTATAGAGATGGAGGAGCAGAGAAGATGATGTATCAGGCTCATGTTATAGACCAGGAGGAGCTGAGAAGATCATGTATCGGGCTCATGTTATAGAGCAGGAGGAGCTGAGAAGATCATGTATTGGGCTCATGTTATAGAGATGGAGGAGCAGAGAAGATCATGTATCAGGCTCATGTTATAGAGATGGAGGAGCAGAGAAGATCCTGTATCGAGCTCATGTTATAGAGCAGGAGGAGCTAAGAAGATCATGTATCAGGCTCATGTTATAGAGCAGGAGGAGCTGAGAAGATCATGTATCGGGCTCATGTTATAGAGATGGAGGAGCTGAGAAGATCATGTATCAGCCTCATGTTATAGAGATGGAGGAGCTGAAAAGATGATGTATCAGGCTCATGTTATAGACCAGGAGGAGCTGAGAAGATCATGTATCAGGCTCATGTTATAGAGCAGGAGGAGCTGAGAAGATCATGTATCTGCCTCATGTTATAGAGCAGGAGGAGATGAGAAAATCATGTATCGGGCTCATGTTATAGAGCAGGAGGAGCTGAGAAGATCATGTATCTTGCTCATGTTATAGAGCAGGAGGAGCAGAGAAGATGATGTATCAGGCTCATGTTATAGAGATGGAGGAGCTGAGAAGATCATGTATCAGGCTCATGTTATAGAGCAGGAGGAGCTGAGAAGATCATGTATCGGGCTCATGTTATAGAGCAGGAGGAGCTGAGAAGATCATGTATCGGGCTCATGTTATAGAGCAGGAGGAGCTAAGAAGATCATGTATCAGGCTCATGTTATAGAGCAGGAGGAGCTGAGAAGATCATGTATCGGGCTCATGTTATAGAGCAGGAGGAGCTAAGAAGATCATGTATCGGGCTCATGTTATAGAGATGGAGGAGCAGAGAAGATGATGTATCAGGCTCATGTTATAGACCAGGAGGAGCTGAGAAGATCATGTATCGGGCTCATGTTATAGAGCAGGAGGAGCTGAGAAGATCATGTATCGGGCTCATGTTATAGAGATGGAGGAGCAGAGAAGATCATGTATCAGGCTCATGTTATAGAGATGGAGGAGCAGAGAAGATCCTGTATCGAGCTCATGTTATAGAGCAGGAGGAGCTAAGAAGATCATGTATCAGGCTCATGTTATAGAGCAGGAGGAGCTGAGAAGATCATGTATCAGCCTCATGTTATAGAGATGGAGGAGCTAAAAAGATGATGTATCAGGCTCATGTTATAGACCAGGAGGAGCTGAGAAGATCATGTATCAGGCTCATGTTATAGAGCAGGAGGAGCTGAGAAGATCATGTATCTGCCTCATGTTATAGAGCAGGAGGAGATGAGAAAATCATGTATCAGGCTCATGTTATAGAGCAGGAGGAGCTGAGAAGATCATGTATGTGGCTCATGTTATAGAGCAGGAGGAGCAGAGAAGATGATGTATCAGGCTCATGTTATAGAGATGGAGGAGCAGAGAAGATCATGTATCAGGCTCATGTTATAGAGCAGGAGGAGCTGAGAAGATCATGTATCAGGCTCATGTTATAGAGCAGGAGGAGCTGAGAAGATCATGTATCAGGCTCATGTTATAGAGCAGGAGGAGCTAAGAAGATCATGTATCGGGCTCATGTTATAGAGCAGGAGGAGCAGAGAAGATGATGTATCAGGCTCATGTTATAGAGATGGAGGAGCAGAGAAGATTATGTATCAGGCTCATGTTATAGAGCAGGAGGAGCTGAGAAGATCATGTATCGGGCTCATGTTATAGAGATGGAGGAGCAGAGAAGATCATGTATCAGGCTCATGTTATAGAGATGGAGGAGCAGAGAAGATCCTGTATCGAGCTCATGTTATAGAGCAGGAGGAGCTAAGAAGATCATGTATCAGGCTCATGTTATAGAGCAGGAGGAGCTGAGAAGATCATGTATCAGCCTCATGTTATAGAGATGGAGGAGCTAAAAAGATGATGTATCAGGCTCATGTTATAGACCAGGAGGAGCTGAGAAGATCATGTATCAGGCTCATGTTATAGAGCAGGAGGAGCTGAGAAGATCATGTATCTGCCTCATGTTATAGAGCAGGAGGAGATGAGAAAATCATGTATCGGGCTCATGTTATAGAGCAGGAGGAGCTGAGAAGATCATGTATGTGGCTCATGTTATAGAGCAGGAGGAGCAGAGAAGATGATGTATCAGGCTCATGTTATAGAGATGGAGGAGCAGAGAAGATCATGTATCAGGCTCATGTTATAGAGCAGGAGGAGCTGAGAAGATCATGTATCAGGCTCATGTTATAGAGCAGGAGGAGCTGAGAAGATCATGTATCAGGCTCATGTTATAGAGCAGGAGGAGCTAAGAAGATCATGTATCGGGCTCATGTTATAGAGCAGGAGGAGCAGAGAAGATGATGTATCAGGCTCATGTTATAGAGATGGAGGAGCAGAGAAGATTATGTATCAGGCTCATGTTATAGAGCAGGAGGAGCTGAGAAGATCATGTATCGGGCTCATGTTATAGAGCAGGAGGAGCTGAGAAGATCATGTATCAGGCTCATGTTATAGAGCAGGAGGAGCTGAGAAGATCATTTATTGGGCTCATGTTATAGAGCAGGAGGAGCTGAGAAGATCATGTATCGGGCTCATGTTATAGGGCAGGAGGAGCTGAGAAGATCCTGTATCAGGCTCATGTTATAGAGCAGGAGGAGATGAGAAGATCATGTATCAGGCTCATGTTATAGAGCAGGAGGAGCTGAGAAGATCATGTATCAGGCTCATGTTATAGAGCAGGAGGAGCAGAGAAGATCATGCATCAGGCTCATGTTATAAAGCAGGAGGAGCTGAGAAGATCCATGTATCTGGTTCATGTTATAGAGCAGGAGGAGCTGAAAAGAAAATGTGTCAGGCTAATGTTATAGACCAAGAGGAGCTGAGAAGATCCACGTATATCATTGTGGGAAAAGTTTTAGGATGACTTGTTACTCATTCATTAAAATCTTTTTGCTCTTTGAATTCTAAGGAGTCCAGGGGGCGGTGTCACTCAATTATAGCACCACCCATTGGACTCATAAACATTGGAAGATTAGTTTCCAATTGATAAGTTACAAGTTAGAATAAATCTTTTCCTAGAAAGATATAAATCAATCTGCTCAGCTCCTTCTGCTCTATAACATGTGGCCCAACCCACTGACCAAAGGGGTCCACACCTGAAGATGATGTACAAAGACCATATCAAAGCAGGTATAAAAGTCTACCATGTCCCAACGTATTTCTTCACAATGATACCAGGTAACAGCAGAAAAGTGAGTGCAGCTCTGGAGGATAAGACGTGATGTAACTGCAGAATAGTGAGTGCAGCTCTGGAGGATAAGACATGATGTAACAGCAGAATAGTGAGTGCAGCTCTGGAGGATAAGACACAATGTAACAGGAGAATAGTGAGTGCAGCTCTGGAGGATGAGACATGATGTAACAGCAGAATAGTGAGTGCTGCTCTGGAGGATAAGACATGATATAACAGCAGAATAGTGAGTGCAGCTCTGGAGGATAAGACATGATGTAACAGCAGAACAGTGAGTGCAGCTCTGGAGGATAAGACATGATGTAACAGCAGAACAGTGAGTGCAACTCTGGAGGATAAGACATGATATAACAGTAGAACAGTGAGTGCAGCTCTGGAGGATAAGGCATGATGTAACAGCAGAATAGTGAGTGCAGCTTTGGAGGATAAGACACGATGTAACAGCAGAATAGTGAGTGCAGCTCTGGGGGATAAGACATGATGGAACAGCAGAATAGTGAGTGCAGCTCTGGAGGATAAGACACGATGTAACAGCAGAATAGTGAGTGCAGCTCTGGAGGATAAGACACGATGTAACAGCAGAATAGTGAGTGCAGCTCTGGAGGATAAGATATGATGTAACAGCAGAATAGTGAGTGCAGCTCTGGAGGATAAGACATGATGTAACAGCAGAATAGTGAGTGCACCTCTGGAGGATAAGACATGATGT